>NC_141669.1:132731863-132986863 GCF_028749965.1 Puma concolor
AATCTCTTTAGTGTGGCAATCACAGTTTGAAGATTTTTACACCCATCAACTTTGTTCCACACTGAGGTAACGGATGCACAGAGGGGCTAAGCAACTTGCTCAGGGTCACAGAGCTAGGAAGTGTCCGGGCTGTGACCCGTACCCAGGCAATCAGTACTACCCACCCCCGCCCCTGTTAGGAAAGTGGCCTGGGGATGCCTGAAGCTTGGAGAGTCCAAGGTGGTACGTTTTGGAGCGCCGCCCGCTCGCCAGGACTCTTGAACTGCCTTTTCCCCACCCCCTTCCACGGAGTGGGTCCCAGCCACGAGCTTGAACTGAAGGACCATGCTCCTCCAGCTAATGTCGAGGAAACAGGCAAGACTTGGCCAAGGCAGGGCGAAGCCAACTGTTCCCTGAGAATTAGCCGTCAGTCTCCGCGGCGGAATTGTATTGCAAGAGATGTGGTGTCCCCAGTGGCACTGAAATGTGTCAGATGGAGAGGCTCGGACACCTATGTTTTCTGCAGACCAGTCTAGAAAGAGAACGAAGAGGCGCAGAGAGAGGCAGAGTTGAGGGGTGGGGTCTCCCTGTGCTCCTAGTGGTTTCCACTTCCGGATGGACTCCAAGTCAGGCGGTACCCAAGCCTTTCGCTCTGGACTGATCTCCTGCTTTCTGAGATAAATGTCCATTGTGACCTAAGCCAGCTAGGTTGGGTTTGTGCCCCCTCCCCCCGCTTTATTTATTTATTTATTTATTTATTTATTTATTTTTAATTTTTTTTTTTCAACGTTTATTTATTTTTGGGATAGAGAGAGACAGAGCATGAACGGGGGAGGGGCAGAGAAAGAGGGAGACACAGAACCGGAAACAGGCTCCAGGCTCCGAGCAATCAGCCCAGAGCCCGACGCGGGGCTCGAACTCACGGACCGCGAGATCGTGACCTGGCTGAAGTCGGACGCTTAACCGACTGCGCCACCCAGGCGCCCCTCCCCCCGCTTTTTTTAAATGAAAACATTTTATTTTTATTTTTTTCAATTTTTATTTATTTTTGAGAGAGAGAGCATGAGTTGGGGAGACGCAGAGAGAGAGGGAGACACAGAATCTGAAGCAGGCTCCAGGCTCCCAGCTGTCAGCACAGAGCCCCATGCAGGGCTCGATCTCACGAACCTCGAGATCATGACCTGAGCCGAAGTCAGACGCTTAACCAACTGAGCCATTCAGGTGCCCCATTAAATGAAAACAATTTTTTTAATCTTTTTTTTTTTTAATGTTTATTTATTTCTGAGACAGAGAGAGACAGAGCATGAACGGCGGAGGCTCAGAGAGAGGGGGAGACACAGAATCTGAAACAGGCTCCAGGCTCTGAGCGGTCAGCACAGAGCCTGACGTGGGGCTTGAACTCACGGACAGTGAGATCATGCCCTGAGCCGAAGTCGGCCGCTTAACCGACTGAGCCACCCAGGTGCCCCAATGAAAACCATTTTTAAAAAGAAATGGAAACTATGTGGAAGCAATAGGGGGAAGGCAGGGGGACTCCAGATCTACAGGAAGAGCTTTCAGGAAATGAGAGGAGTATCCTCAAGAGTATTCATTCTTGGGGCGCCTGGGTGGCGCAGTAGTCGGTTAAGCGTCCGACTTCAGCCAGGTCACGATCTTGCGGTCCGTGAGTTCGAGCCCCGAGTCGGGCTCTGGGCTGATGGCTCGGAGCCTGGAGCCTGTTTCCGATTCTGTGTCTCCCTCTCTCTCTGCCCCTCCCCCGTTCATGCTCTGTCTCTCTCTGTCCCAAAAATAAATAAAAAACGTTGGGGAAAAAAAAAAAAAAAAAAAGAGTATTCATTCTTCCATGAGTTCATCTCAGCTAGCATACATCGAGCACCCCGTGTAGCCCAGAACTCTTCCTGGCCCCTGCAACACAGGGGTGAATGTGATACGAAGGCTTCAACTCGGGGCGCCTGGGTGGTTCAGTCGGTTGAGGGTCCTGCTCTTGATTTAGACTCAGGTCGTGATCTCACAGTCTGTGAGATCGAGCCTCGCATCGGGCTCTGTGCTGACAGTGCAGAGCCTGCTTGGGATTCTCTGTCTCCCTCTCTCTCTGCTCCTCCCTCCCTCTCTTTCAAAACAAATAAATACACATTTAAAAAAGAAGAAGAAGATGGGGCCCCTGGGTGGCTCAGTCGGTTCGGCGTCCGACTTTGGCTCAGGCTCAGGGCATGATCTCCGGGTTCGTGAGTTCAAGCCCCGCGTCGGGCTCTGTGCTGACCGCTGGGAGCCTGGAGCCTGCTTCCGATTCTGTGTCTCCCTCTCTCTCTGCCCCCCTACCACTCATACTCTGTCTTTCAAAAAAATAAATAAATGTTAAAAAAAATTTAAAGGTTTGTAGTGCTTATTACTTGTCAGGCATTGTACTAAAAGTTTTACTTCTCACCGTCTCAGTTGAACCTCACAACATGTCTGTGAGGCAGATACAATTACTACCTATATATTTCAGATGAATTATCCGGTTAAAGAAAAAGTCCAGATGGAAATTAGAGTCTGACTAGAACTATACAACGAGAATGCAGGGCTCTACATGAAAACCCGTGGGTTGAGGGCAGAGCAGGATGCAGAAGGAAATATGTAGCTTTAAGATGCATTTTCAAGGGGAAAAAAGATTGGCAACAAACATATTAACTGAAGAAACTTGGAAAGAGTAACAAAATAATTTCAAAGAATGAAAGACAGGAATGGGCAAAGTTAAATGTAAAAATGGATAAAATAGAAACCAAAAAGGTCGGGGGGGGGGGGGGGGGTTTGATTATTTCACAGATGAGGAAGCTGAAGTGTGAAAAGGTTAAAATAATGTGTCCAAACCTGACAGTTAGCAAGGGGCAGAAGAATTGAGACTTGAATCTGGATCTCTTTAGATTCTAGAGCCTGATTCCTTCCTTCCTTCCTTCCTTCCTTCCTTCCTTCCTTCCTTCCTTCCTTCCTTCCTTCCTTCTCTCCTTCCTTCCGTCCACCCTCCCTCCCTCCCTCTCTCTCTCCTTTCCTTCCTTCAAGATTTTAATTTTTTTAATGTTTATTTATTTATTTATTTATTTATTTATTTATTTATTTTGAGAGAGAGAGGGAGAGAGAGAGTGCCAGCCTGGGAAAGGGCAGAGAGAGAATCCTAAGCATGGGATGGGAGCTCGATCCCATGAACCGTGAGATCATGACCTGAGCCGAAATCAAGAGTTGGACACTCAACCGACTGAGCCAACTAGGCACTCCAAGATTTTAAATTTTAAAATAGTCTCTACACCCAGCGTGGGGCTTGAGCCCACAATCCCAAGATCAAGAGTCACACACTCCTCTGAAGGAGACAGCCAGGCACCCCCAGGGCCTAATTTCTTAACTACAGAGGGTTTGGCCTCTAAGGGCTCTCAAATGCTAACCATTCATCTTTCTTACAACTTTTTCTTTTGTTAATTTAATTTAAATTTATTATAATTTATTTATTTTTAAATCCACATCCAATTAGTTAGCATATAGTGCAACAATGATTTCAGGAGTAGATTCCTTAACGCCCTTTACCTATTTTGCCCATCACCCCTCCCACAACCTCCAGTAACCCTCTGTTTGTTCTCTATATTTGAGAGTCTCTTCTGTTTCGTCCCCCTCCCTGTTTTTATATTATTTTTGCTTCCCTTCCCTTATGTTCTTCTGTTCTGTGTCTTAACGTCCTCATATGAGTGAAGTCATATGATTTTTGTCTTTCTCGGACTAATTTCATTTAGCATAATACCCTCCAGTTCCATCGACGTAGTTGCAAATGGCAAGATTTCATTCTGTTTGATTGCCGAGTAATACTCCATTGTATATATATATATACCACATGTTTTTTACCCATTCATCCATCGATGGACATTTGGGCTCTTTCCATACTTTGGCTACTGTTGATCGTGCTGCTGTAAACATGGGGGTGCATGTGCCCCTTTGAAACAGCACACCTGTATCCTTTGGATAAATACCTAGTAGTGCAATTGCTGGGTCGTAGGGTAGTTCAATTTTTAATTTTTTGAGGAACCCCCATATTGTTTTCCAGAGCGGCCGCACCAGTTTGCATTCCCACCAACAACACAAAAGAGATCCTCTCTCTCCGCATCCTCGCCAACATCTGTTGTTGCTTCAGTTGTTAATGTGAGTCATTCTGACAGGTGTGAGGTGCTATCTCATGGTGGTTTTGATTTGTATTTCCCCGACGATGAGTGATGTTGAGCATTTCTTTATGTGTCGGTTGGCCATCTGGATGTCTTCTTTGGAGAAGTGTCTATTCATGTCTTTTGCCTATTTCTTCACTGGATTACTTATTTTTTGGGTGTTGAGTTTGATAAGTACTTTACAGATTTTGGATGCTCACCCTTTATCTGATATGTCATTTGCAAATATCTTCTCCCATTCCGTCGGTTGCCTTTTAGTTTTGCCGATCGTTTTCTTCGCTGTGCAGAAGCTTTTTATTTTGATGAGGTCCCAGTAGTTCATTTTTGCTTTTGTTTCCCTTGCCTCCAGAGACACGTTGAGTAAGAAGTTGCTGAGACTGAGGTCAAAGAGGTTTTCTGCCTGCTTTCTCCTTTGGCATTTTGATGGCTTCTTATCTTACGTTTAGGTTTAGGTCTGTCATCCATTTTGAGTTTATTTTTGTGTCTGGGGTAAGAATGGGGTCCAGGTTCATTCTTCGGCATGTCACTGTCCAGTTTTCCCAGCATCACTTGCTGAAGAGGCTGTCTCTATTCCATTGGATATTCTTGCCTGCTTTGTCAAAGATGAGTCGGCCATACGTTTGTGGGGCCATTTCTGGGTTCTCTGTTCTGTTCCGTTGATCTGAGTGTCTGTTCTTGTGCCAGTCCCATACTGTCTTGGTGATTACTGCTTTGTAGCACAGCTTGAAGCCCGGAATTGTGATGCCTCCAGATCTGGTTTTCTTTTTCAAGATTGCGTCGGCTATTCGGGGTCTTTCTGGTTCCATATACATTTTAGGATTGTTTGTCCGAGCTCTGTGAAGGATGCTGGTGTCATTTTGATAGGGAGTGCTGTCTTTGTTATGACTTTGACAGAAAATGCACTCTGTTTGCCTCTAGAGGGCTGCTTCTGCCAACCCTTCTACCTGTGAAGTGACCATGAAGCTGGGGGTCCCAGGGAGGGGAATTCGCTCTGTTCAGCCAGCCTCACTTGGCGAAGTACCCAGAGGAGAACCTGAAGGACTCTACTGACATTTCTGCATATGAAGGAGCGACTTTGGCCCTTTCGTTGCACCCTGAACTCATAGGGTGACCAGCCGGTTCCGACTGGCCCAGGACTTCCCCCGTTTCAGCACTAAAATTTCCACGTCCCGGGAAACCCCTCAGTCCTTAGCAAGCTGGGATGGTTGGTCCCCTTAGCAGATTGCCCCCAGGGCTTGGGGATTCCAGAACCTTCTGAGGGTAGAGTCCTGAGAATCTAGGCCAGTGGTCTTCAAGAGCAGACTATGTATGTGGCTGAAAATCGGGGCGTAGTGAGAAAAGGGGTTTCTGAGTTGAACAGACATCTGACTTCCCATCTGTCCCTGTGCAAGAAGCCAGCACCACGGTTCAGTTTTCTTATGTATAAAATGGAGATAATTAAAGGAAATGGTACACGCACCCCTCCCCCCGGCACCTGGTAACTGCGTGATAAATTTTAGTTCCCTCTTTTTAGACTGTGATTGAAAATCACTATAAGAAGTGGGCACAGAGAGCAGTTCTGCACATGTAGAAATTGCTTCTCAGAATATTTTCTCATGATGATGCCACTGTAAAATATCTCCTGGGAAGTGTCTTTTAGAATTTAGCATCTGACAAATAAAGTCTTTCCCTGCCCCCCTGCCCGGGCTCCGACTTTGTTCTTTTTTTTGTTTTGTTTTGTTTTGTTTTATTTTTATTTTTATTTTTTTTTTACCAGATTTCTCCTCTTTATGGCCGGGCTCTTAGAAATCTCAGGGTCATATGCTGAAAATGTATGTAATTATTTCACTTTAAAAAATTATTTACTTATTTTTTAATGTTTTATTTATTTTTGAGAGACGGAGAGAGACAGAGCGTGAGCAGGGGAGGAGCAGAGCGAGAGGGAGACACGGAATCTGAAGCAGGTTTCAGGCTCTGAGCTGTCGGCACAGAGCCCAATATGGGACTTGAACCCACAAACTGTGAAATCGTGAGCTGAACCGAAGTCGGATACTTAACCAACTGAGCCATCTGGGTTCCTTTGAAAATGTAATCATTTTAAAAGTCACTGACTCTTGGGCACCCGGCTGGCTCAGTCCGTGGAGAATGCGACTCTTGATCTCGGGGTCATGAGTTCAAGCTCCATGTTGGGTGTTAGAGATTACTTAAAAAGAAAATCTTTTCTCCAGAAACCAGTCCATAGACCTGCATGGCACCGTGGGACAGTGTGAAAATCGTTAGGCTAGATAAGCATCACAGGTTCTGCATCCATCGCAGGACAGCAAAGCTTTGCCACCTTAGTCTCTCAGACTTCTGTTTGTAGACACAACACCACATTATCAACAGTGGCTCAAATTTTATTGGCCTAGTCAGCCACCATTTTAACCAAGGATCTGGGAACCTTTTCCAAATGAATTTTTGTGGCCATCCAGAAATAAGTCACATTTGATAATTACATGGGTATTCCATTAACATTTTTTTTTTAATGTTTATTTATTTTTGAGAGAGACAGAGTGTGAGCAGGGGAGGGGCAGAAAGAGAGGGAGACACAGAATCCGAAGCAGGCTCCAGGCTCTGAGCTGTCAGCACAGGGCTTGACGTGGGGCTCGAACCCATGAACCGTGAGATCGTGACCTGAGCCGAAGTCGGAGGCTTAACAGACTGAGTCACCCAGGCGCCTCGATGAATATTCCACTTTTAAATAATAAATCATATTACTATGCATATACACTTAACAATACTGTATTATATATTTGAAAGTTGTTAACAGTAGATCTCTGAAGTTCTTATCGCAAGAAAAAAAAGCTCACCATGTGAGGTGATGGTAAACTCATCGTGGTAATCATTTTGCAATACATACGTGTGTCAAATCATTATGTTGTACGCCTCCTGTTACGTGCCAGTTATATCTCAATAAAATTGGAAAAGATAACAATAAAAAAAAGAAAACCTTAAAAAAAAAAGCGACTCTTAAGTAGTCTGTCCTCCTTTGAATGGACTCAATCCACTGACTTGTTCTTATTGGATACATACTATTGAGTTTTAAAAACGATTTATTTATTTTAAAGTTTATTTATTTTGAGAGAGACAGAGAGAGTGCGAGCAGAGGGAGAGGGAGAATCCCAAGCAGGTTCTGTAGTGTCAACGCAGAGCCCGTTACGGGGTTCGAACTCCCCAAACTATGAGATCATAATGTGAGCTGAAATCAAGAGTCCGACACTTAACCGACTGAGCCACCCGGGCGCCCCTCCACAAAGTCATTCTAAGCTGAAGGTGATGCCGTGGATATATCTTATAAAGAGATAAGGAAAGTGAGGCCCAGAGAGCTTAAGACACTTGTCTAAGGTCACAAAGTCAGGTGGTCTGGCCCAGAGCCCAGACTCTCAACCACGACCCCTACCTGTCTGCAATGCCACACACCTGTGCCATCATCCCCAGGTCTCCTGAGCACACCCAGTGGGACCGGCTTTCCTGGGAATCATTGATGCCATGGCTTGCCAAGCAGATATTATTCAACACATTCGAACCAACTTGTAGGAGTCAAATTCCTCGGGCTCACTCTCTTTTCTTTTCTTTATATATATTTTAGTAATCTCTACACCCAACGTGGGGCTCAAACTCATGACCTTGAGATCAAGAGTCACATGCTCTTTCGACTGAGCCAGCCAGGCACCCCCTTGGGCTTTCTTTCTTTAATGTTTATTTATATTTGAGAGAGAGAGAGAGAGAGAGAGAGAGAGAGAGAGCGCGCGCATGAGCGGGGGAGGGGGAGAGAGAGGGAGACACAGAATCCGAAACAGGCTCCAGGCCCTGAGCTGTCAGCACAGAGCCCGACTTGGGGCTTGAACTCACGAACCGTGAGATCATGACCTGAGCCGAAGTCAGACGCTCAACCGACTGAGCCACCCGGGCGCTCCAGGCTTGCTTTCTTGACAAAAGAGCAGGTCTTTGGATACAACAGCTGACAGTAAGTAATACAATTTTAGGTGAAATTTGAGATTCACAGAACGGAAGGTAAGCAGAAGCAAGATAAAATGTCCTGATATTATGGGTATCACCTGTTTTTATACAGAACGCCAGCAGATTCAATTTCTATAGCATCTTTTTAAAAAAATGTTTTCTTTTATTATGGTAAAATATACATAACATAAAGTTAGCCACGTTAACCATTTTTGAACGTACAACTCAGTCCCGTTGATGCCATTAACAATGCTGTGCAACCATCACCCCTATTTCCAGAAGTTTTCATTACCCCGGACAGAAACTCTGTTCTCATTAAACAATAATTCCCCATTCCCACAGCTACTTTCTGTTTCTATGAATTTGACTAGTCTAGGTATTTCCTGTAAGTAGAACCGTGCCATTTTTGTCCTTTTGGGTCTGGTTTCTTTCGCTTAGCTTAATGTTTTCAAGGTTCATCCACAATGTAGCATGTATGAGAGCTTTATTCCTTTTTAAGGCTGGCCACTATTCTACTGTATGCACACACCCCATTTTGTTTGTCCATCCTTCTGTGGATAGACACTTATGTTGCTTCTACCTTCTGGTGGTCGTGCTGTAATGCACAAGGAGGTCTGAGTACTTGTTTTCAATTCTTTTGGGTTCCATCTAGGAATAGACTTGCTGTTCGCTTGGTAATTCCATGTTGAACTTTTTGGAGAACTCCTTGATTCAGTTTTTGGACAGAATGTTTCCAAAAAGAAGAACAGGTAGACAAAGAAAAAGAAACCACACCTAAACCTCAGAGCCCCGGCTCAGAAGAGGTGTTTTGCACTGATTATGTTTCCCCCCCCGCTTCCTATCAAGCATTCCATCTGTAATTCTGCTAGTTCACATTCAGAAAGAGAGACTTAGAAAAATAGGGTTTGGGGTTTTCTTTTAAGGCAAGCCTTTTCTTCAGAAGTCCTGATAAAATAAAACTTCTCTAGAACTTGAAACTATTTGAAAACCGTGCTTGATCTTCAAGCCAAAATAAGTCTCTTTTTCTGAGCCTACCTTGGTTTTACTGTTTGAGGTTGCCTGTGAATAATTGCACACGGCACGACCAGCATGAGGCAAACTGTATCGATACATTTTTTTCCCTCAAAGGTGTGTTTCCTTGGATTTGCGATCTTCCTGGTCGGATCACGGTTAGTAAGTCGATCTTCCTCGTTGAGACCTCGCTTTCTAAGCAGGCAAGGTACCTACTATCTCAGACATGCAACATTTGATGTCACTTGTGTGACTTTTCTAAGACTGAAACTCGGCCACCAAGGTATAGTCAATGGAGGATAAAATTCTCTAGGAAAGTCAAAATATTTCAGGAATCTGAAATATTCTATTTGCACAGACAGTAAAGTATGCTCTCAATCCATGGAACCAGACCGTGTGGTAAACACCACTCCTCGAGGAGGAAAAGAAAAAAGAAAAAAATCCACCCTGCCTCTATACTTGGTGCACTTTGCTCTACGTATATTCTTGGACTGAGAGTTCCCCTCTACCAGTTCTGAGAAGCAATTTGTTATTTTTCTCTAAACCTTTCAGGGATGGCCAGACTTTCTTACTAGTTGAATCTAGTAAAATGCTGCAAGAATGTGCTTGTGTGCTATTGAATCCCTCACTGGGAGCCCAGCTAGGGTTTCTTGCCAGAAGTAGAAATCGCCTCTTTCACAAATTCCCCTTCCTGAGCAAACGATGGTAACCCACACTGGGGGCCACTAACACCCTATCAGTGTATTTTTAAACAAGAGAAAAGGGCTCCACCTTGTATCATAAATTACAGTAACATCATTGCTAACCACAGAGGTGCAGTTCCTGTGAGCAGAAACGAGTCTATTTCGGAATCTGGGGGATAAGCAGAAACTTTCTAATACAAGTACAGTGGCAGGCAGGCTGGTAGGACATCTGGGGCAGGAGGAACCTTGGCTTGTCAGTTTCCACGGTGGAAATGCACCCACCAGGCCTGATATCCGGCTTCCACCTGATGTCCCCAAACTCAGAGTCAGGAAGACACGTGGGGATCAGAGCCAGCACAGGGGAGCAAGACTACTATGCTCTCCAACTCTCCTTCGACTCAAGACCCAGGGGCCGAAATCTCCCGAGGCAGCAACATCCCATTTTTCTTTCTCGGAGAAAGTTAAAAATGAGGTTTTGCTACACCCGTATTCCGTCTCCGTACAAAATCCCAGAGGCTCTGCTAATCCTTTCCGAGTAACAGAATTTACTTACATTGCTCCAAAGTTAATATTAGACCTCAACCACTGTTCTGATCCAGCGGATAAGCATTCTAAGAAATCAAATATTTTTTGGTATTTAAAAAAAAAAAAAGGAATCTCATTAGTGCTTCCCTTTTGTGGAGCTAATTGCCATTTAAAAATAATTGTCACGTGGACTTTAGGACTTGGAGTTATTGTAACAAAATGTTCTTGTCATGTTGATGTCATTCTAATGACATGTTATTGGTATTTTTCTGCTCCAAATGTGCATGTTTCCCAGGAAACTGACCAGTGGGAAGGAAGGTGGGTAGAAAGCGGAAGTGTGTCAGAGACTGTAAGTTAAGGTTCTGGTTAACTCTTGTACTTTAGGTTCCGGGGTAACTAAATCTTCTGGGGAGGAAAAGCTTTCTAATTTCTCAGGACAAAAAACAAACAAACAAACAAATCCCTTCTCTAGGATCCTCTGGGCTTCCTTAGTATCCCGCCCGAATCTCTGTGTAACATTTCTGGGGTGTTTTCCACACGGGTCTGGTGCTACTGATTCCTTTCCTTATTCTGTTAGATCAGGCTCTTCATCAAGGAGCTGGCGTCTCTGTGAACGCTCTCCAGTGCCCAGAAAAGCACCCGGATTTGTGGAATGGGTGACATAGATTGTTTTTTTTTAACTAAAAGATATGGGGGCACCTGGGTGGCTCGGTCGGTTAAGCAGCATCCGACTTCGGATCAGGTCATGATCTCACAGCTTGTGGGTTCAAGCCCCGCGTCGGGCTCTGGGCTGATGGCTCGCAGCCTGGAGCCTGCTTCCGATTCTGTGTCTCCCCCTCCCCTGCTCACACTCTGTCTCCCTCTCTCAACAATAAATAAACATTAAAAAAATAAAGAAACTCAAAGATAACATCCGGCCTTCTAGATTCTAATGGACTCCTTTTTTCGTGGATCCATTTTCCACAAGCGAGCCCCAGTTAGGCCCACTCCCATGATGGCTTTATTTAGCAAGGGATGCTATGGCAGGCTGCACAGAGCTGGAGATGTTTACAATGACTCCAGCAAATGACAAGGCACTGTGGTGTGGGTTGAGGTGGGAGGTTAGTAGCGCGGGCAGAGGGCAAGGCGTGTGGGGTTGAATCACAGCCTCATCACTCACCACCGAGAGAGGCCCTTTAATGGGTCTGAGTCTTGGTTTGTTCAACTGTAAGCCGGGATCATGTCTAATGTTTAAGGATGTTGTAAAGATTAAAGGAGATCA
The DNA here is from genome assembly GCF_028749965.1 of Puma concolor. Classification (NCBI taxonomy): domain Eukaryota; kingdom Metazoa; phylum Chordata; class Mammalia; order Carnivora; family Felidae; genus Puma; species Puma concolor. The sequence goes on from NC_141669.1 coordinate 132,743,482, forward strand.
TGTACGTAAAAGGCATCAGGGCTGACTGGTCCAAAGTAAGCTTCACTCAGTCAATGTTGTTCCTGTCTCTTCCTTCTTTCTTCCTCCGTCCACTTCCTAGTCTTGCTTCTTTTCCAGCTCATCTTTATTTATTTATTTATTTATTTTTCCAGCTCATCTTTAAAGTAGTGAAAACATACGTAACATAAAGCGTCCCATTTTCGCCATTTTAAGTGTGTAGTTCAGTGACGTGAAGTACCTTCATACTGTTGTTACGGAGGGAGCCATAACATCAGCCCTCCATCTCAAAAGCTTTGTCATCATCCCAGACTGAAACTGTCCCCATTAAACACGAACTCTTCATTCTCCCCAGCCCCTTCTGCACCCCCGCCCCCTTGCCCACGGCAATCACCATTCTGCTCTCCGTCTCTATGGATTGGACTATTCTGGGGACCGCATATCAGTGGAATCCTATGCTATTCGTCCTTCTGCGTCTGGCTTACTTCCCTTAACACAATGTCTTCAAGGTTCACCCATATTGTAGTCTGTGTCTGGATTTCAGTCCTTTTTAAGGCCAAATAGTATTCCGTTGTTTGCACCCAGCCCGTTTTGTTTATTCACTTGTCTGTTGATGAACGCCTGGGTTGTCCCCACCCTTTGGCTATTGTGAGTGGTGCTTCTGTGAACACGGGTGCACATGTATCTGTTCCAGCCACTTCCCCTTTCAAAAGTGGGCTCTATTGGGGCACCTGGGTGGCTCAGTCAGTTAAACGTCCGATGTCAGCTCAGGTCACGATCTTGCGGTTTGTGAGTTCGAGCCCCGCATCGGGCTCTGTGCCGACAGCTCGGAGCCTGGAGTCTGCTTCGGATTCTGTGTGTCTCTCTCTGCCCCTCCCCTGCTCGTGCTCTCGCTCTCTCTCTCTCAGAGAATAATACATATTAAAAAAAAATGTTTTTTAAGTGGGCTCTATTCTCACCCCAAATATTGTTGGTAAAGGTTCTAGAACAACTTGAAACCTCTTCCTTCCTCCTAGAGATCTTGCCCAGCCCCCCCACCCCCCTTCTCAAAGAGCCTCTGACTGTCACTCTCCAGCTCTCCCCTTAGCTTTATATTTCTCATGAACGTCCTCATCATCTGATACCCTAGATATCGATCTGTTTATTAACTGTCTCCAGGGACTACTGTGTCAATTCCCGGACAGCAGGGATTGGCTTTGACTGCATTCCAGCTCTCGGGACAGTTTCTGGCATACAGTGGGAGCTCAAAGAAAATGTGGTGAATAACTAAATGGCAACCGGTTGCCTTACTTCTGCCTGGCTCTCACCCGCTCCACCCGGAGTGCAGCTGGGGCCCCGACCTCGTGGGAGGAACGTGTCTATCAGGCCTGTGGGAGAGAGCAGGCAGCCGGGCCCCGGGGTCGTCTGGACGGACAAACACCAGCGTAGGCTCACCCGCAGCCAGAGACGCAAGCCAAGCTTTCGAGTTGTTGGGCATCTTGAACGATCCACGTGGGGAATCACTGTGCACCCGGCCCTTCCCTGGACTCGGTCTGACAGGCAGCCTCGGTCCCCAAGGTCCCGGAGCAAGCTCTGACTCACACCTGCTAACAAAAGCGAGTCAGGCTTCAGTGAGGACGGCGCATGATGCCCGGCAGTCTCCTTTCAAAACAAACCCACCTCCCCTGCTCCCTCCAGATCGTTTCATGCAAAAACATGGCCTCGCGGCCACTGGCTCAGCCGACTGCCGCTTCCTTCTTCCCAAGGCGTTCGTTGGGACGCTTTTTCTTCTCCCTCTTTCTTTCCTGTTCTTGTGGTTTCTCAAAGACCCCCACTTGCTCAGGCTCAGACCTGCTGCAGCGACAGAGAGACGATGCAGCAAAGCCGAAAGCCCCGGGGAGCAGGCCCGAGATGGGAAGTGGGCCCCCTGCCCCTGCCCTTCACTCAGCTACTCAGTCCGAGGTTGAAAGGGACAAAACGAATGCCCTCTGCCAACTCAAAAACCCATTATTTGGTTTCCTCCTGGTCTGTGCATGTTAGAAATAAGCCGTCCACCTGCTCCCCGGCTAGCTGCGTAAACGGGGACTAGTTCCTGAACTCCTCTGGGCCTCAGGTGTCCTCATTCCTAGAAGGAAGCGGTTGGAGTAATAACAAACACCAACAACAAACAGGAATGTCACGAGCACAGACGCGGCACGGGGGAGCTCGAATTCCATAGAACTCGTTCTGGAAAGGGTCTTTGCAGGGAAACCCCGGAGTCCTAGCTTTGCTCTGACGTCCTCGGCTTGGAGGTCTCAAGAGTTCCCAGATCCTTCTGCAGAAATCCTGGAAACCAGGAAACCTGGAAACCCACCTCTGTGGGAAATAAGGCAGTTTATCCCAAGGCGGGGGTTCCGGGGTGGGGGGGGGGATTTGGCCTTCAGGGGCATGGGGAGGTGTCTGGACAGAGTTTGGCGGTCCCGGCTGGGGAAGGGGGCCCACTAACGGCGTCTACTGGGTAAGGCGAGAGATGGTGCTAACCTCACAATGCACAAGGCAGCGCGGCAGCAGAGGGCTGTCCGGCCTCCAATGTCACGGGCCGAGGTGGAGAAGCCGCGCCCGCTGGTGGGCCTGGTGTGAACCGTCTGCAAATGCTCCTTTTGTCTGGCGAGGCTTCCCTCCGTACCCGCGGCCCTTCCCCACGCAGGTGCTTGTTAACCCGCACGGATCCATCAGATCCGGCTGTGATGCCTTGATTTCATTCATTCACTCCACAAACACTTAGTGAGAATCCCCCCCCCCCCCCGCCCCCCGCCCCTGCTCCCGCTGTAGGTGTTGGGGAAGACAGAGGTGAACACGGTAGGGGGCGATGCCCTCGGTTCCCATACCGCCCCCAAGTGGAAGTTTAAAGGAAAACAGAGGAGCTCCCACCCGCCGCCCCCCCAGCTGGCCCAGGGGTGTGGGTGGGCGGGGCCTTGGGTGGGCACCACTACCCCCTCTCCCTTCAAACCACATCCCTGAAGGTCCTGCCTGTGCCTCCCGGGCCCCGGGCACTGGGTGTGAATGACCGCGCTTTGCGAAGCCCGGGGTTAGCGATGCCTTTTTTTTTTTTTTTTTTTTTTCATGTTCATTTTTGACAGAGAGAGAGACAAAGCATGAGCAGGGGAGGGGCAGAGAGAGAGGGAGACCCAGAATCTGAAGCAGGCTCCAGGCCCCGAGCTGTCAGCACAGAGCCCGACGCGGGGCTCGAACTTACGGACTGTGAGATCGTGACCTGAGCCGAAGTCGGACGCTTAACCGACTGAGCCACCCAGGAGCCCCTAGCGATGCCCTTTTGGAAGGCACCAGCTCCATCAGCTGTCTGGCCTGACCTAGAGACCGTGCTCTTCCAGTGCCGTCGATCGAAACGGGGGCTGGAAGAAAATGCGGGCTCTGCGGGCCACTTTGCAGGGGAGCTGCGGTGGGAGGTTGACGTGGTAAAACCTTCTGGTCTTTCTTTTTTGAAGTTGATTTATTTATTTTGAGAGAGAGAGCATGAGCATGGGTGGGGGGGAGAGAGAGAGAGAGAGAGAGAGAGAGGGAATCCCAAGCAGGCTCAGTGCTGCCCATGCAGAGTCCGATGCTGGGGTTGAACCCACCAACTGTGAGATCATGACCTGAGATGAAATCAAGAGTGGGAAGCTTAACCGACTGAGTCACCCAGGTGCTCCAAACCTTTCTAGTCCGAACTTTTTTTAGTTAGTTAGTTAGTTTATTTATTTATTTATTTGGAGAGAGAAAGAGAGAGAGCAGGAGAGGGGCAGAGAGAGAGGGAGAGAGAATCCCAAGCGGGCTCAGCACTGTCAGCACAGAGCCCGATGCGAGGCCCGAACTCACAAGCCAAGAGATCGTAACCTGAGCCGGAATCGAGAGTCGGACAGGTAACCACCTGAGCCCCCCAGGTGCCCCACTGAATGCGCCCTAGTCCCTCTAGTTCGCTCAGAAACTTCTGCCCCTGCCCTGCCTCTTTCTCCTCACTCTCCTTCCCTTGTCCCCCATGTTTCCAAGGTCACCCTGGCTCACGTTACCTTCGTTGCTTTAGCTGCCCCTCGTTCCCCCCTCCCCCCACGCCCCCCACCCCCTCCCCTGAGCACTCTAACCTGGTCTCTGTCTCCAGAGGAGAGAGAGCGTCCTTGAGCTGCATGTGGAGATCATTTTCTCAGGGGCCACCGGGAACGGTCAGTAGAGCTCACTCTCCAGACCTCCCCTCCCCCACCAAATATACTTCCCGTTGTTTCCCTCCTCACCATCCCCCTCATCCCATCTGGGGTCTGGCGAGGACTTCCTTACCCAAACTTTCCCCCCACCAGCCTGACGATGCCACGGAACTCTCTGGAAGCCTAACCATTCATTCCAAGGCAGTCTGGCGGCTATGGGTGCAGGCTCTGGAGCCAGACAGCCCAAACACATATGCTGACCCCACCATTTCCTAGCTGTGTGACCTTGGACACGTCACTCAATCTCCCTGTACCTCAGTTTCCTTATCTCTAAAATGGGCAGAATGATTGCCCCCTGCCTCTTCGGGTTTTATGAAGGCTAACCGAGTGAATATATATCAAATGCCCAGAATGATATCTGGCATGTAAGTCCTCAATACAGATAGCAATGTTTCCCCCCCTTTTTGGGCGCCCTTCGAGATCAAGAACTTTCCGTGCCACAAAATATCCGTCGCTGTATTTGTTTAGAGCTACCGAGCTGCTCTACGCACGTCTGCTCCTTCCCATTGATCCACACAGAGTTTCATCTCCTCTAATCCTTGAGCCCTTGCTAGCCAAGAGAGGGCCTGTACGTGGAGGCTTTGCAGGAAACGCAGCCCCTTCTCTCAAGGAGCGAAACAAAACTCATGACAATTGACGCAAAGACGTTTTGTTTGGCCTTCACGGGCAAAGTCAGCTTCAAGGTGCACGCCCTGAGTAGGCTCGCTTAGTTAAATGCTCACGTGGCTGTGCACATCTTGAAATTCTTAATAATTTCGAACCGGGGGCCCCGCGTTCTCGGTTTACATTGGGCCCTGCAAATTGGGAAGCTGTTCACAAGCCGGCTGGCACCGTTAACTATTCTTCTGAAACATTATTTAACTGCATTAAAAAAGGGGGAGATTTTCCTATGAAAGTTTCTCGCTCCTCCGAAGCGATCGGCAGGTCTGACCATGCTGAGCTGGTTTTTCTGCACAGCAAAGAATTACCTTCTTGTCTGTCACCTTCAGTCCTTTACTGAGCCGTCTGCTGTGTGGGCTCGGGAGTCTGTGTCCCCAGACCTACTCTTTGCAGTGCCCACATGAGCCACTTTATAGGACAGACCGGGGTACAAAATGGCCCACGCACAGAGCTCCAGCTTTTCCTTAGAACCAGAACTGCCTTCTGTGTGGTCCTTACACGGGGCTGGTCTGCTGCATTCGACAGATTAGCTGCATGGAATCCAAGCAAAAGTTGGAATTGTGCTTTGTGTGGTATTGTTTTTTTGTTGTTTCATTTTTCCTCCCCAATATTCAGTATCTATTGTATTTTACAAAGCGTCTGCCCGTAACTGATTGGAAAATAAAAGGAAACTGGTCCTGCAGCTTAGCAAGACTCCACAGACCTTTTCTTGCACCATGCTCCAGGCTGACTTTGTACCCGGGCCGCCTTCTTCACCTGTAGCCACAGGTACACATAGGTTTATACCCAGTAGAAAAACCAACAAACAAAGCAAAAACCTTTGGTAGATGGAACCCCAGCTAGATTTCACGACCTCAGGTGAGTTTCACAGCGTGAGCTGGGTAATGATGCTCTTCCCACTTAATGGATGGGGAAACTGAGCCTGAGAGAGATTAAGTAACTTGCCTTTTTTTTTTTGTTTTGTTTACAAAACATACCTTTTTGTGTGTAGACGATGAAGCAGGAGCCAGAAGCCCCTGTTTCAACCCAAGTTCTCATACAATGTGTGTTGGATGTAACATGTTCTCTCTCTTTTCATCGGTAAAATGGGGTCAATGTAAATTCCTGCCACCTGGGGCTGTCGGGGTGGGGGGAGCTGCAATGACGCTTAGCATAGTGCTTCGCAAATAAGAGATACTCTCAATAAAACTGAGCTGTTATCGTCAGAACTCCTGCTCGGACCATCAGCCGGACAGGCGCTCCGCCACACGATGTGCCGCTTTCTGGTGGCTTCGGGGGTCCCGGCGCGTGGGCACGTCCCCGCTGCACCCAGATCCAGGCAGAGTCTTTCCCTCCCACTCTTCCTATTGGCTGAGAACGGAGCCGGTTATAAAACTGTAGCGCTTGGCTGTCACTGATTGGAGGAGGCGCAGGGGCCGCGGGGCGGTGTCCGGGCTGGGATGCTGGGACGGAAGGAGATCGTCGGTAGAAGCAGGTGAAATCAGAGCGAAGTGTGTAGTTTAGTGACGAGTATCGCACCGCTGTCCGATCTCTTCGTTTTCATAGACGAACTACGGTTCTGTAACACGTTCGTAATAGAGGAAGTCGAGAAGGCGACCCAGGAACTAACCCTCTGTACTTTTAACCTCTTTTGCAAATTTCAAATTATTTCTATATAAAAATACCATGGCGGGGGTTGGGGGGGGAGGAAAACAGTACAGTTTAGACGTTTCCCATCGTCCCCCGAGGCACGTTAATATTACAGTCATACATTATATTGGGGGAGGTGTTAGTTAAACGTTTAAGTACATACTTATTTAGAAAATGATTTAAACTTTTACGTTCCCTACTTATTTAAAAAATCATTTATATTAAACATCTATATTTGTTTATATTAAAATCTATACTATATATATTTACTTATTATATATATATGTATTTTATTTTATATATAAAATTGCCAGAGTACCAAGTTCATCAGGTACAAAAGGTCGTTGAATCTCCTTTAAACCGTGTCTCAAGTGACCTGTTCCCTTCCTTGGAGAAAACTTATTTTACAAGTTTCTCATGTATCTTTCCGGAGCCATTCTGTGAATATACAGGCAATCTCTTTGATGGGCGCCAGGTACGTTTTGTTTGTTTTTATTTCACAGTGTATTTTGGAGATTGCTTCATATCTGTGAAGAAGTTCCTCATTCTGTTTTTATTGCTACATAGTATTCCATTTAACTAACATGCAATCGGTCTCCCCTGGCTGAACATTTGAATAATATTCTGCTCCTTTGCTCTTGCAGACAGTGCTGCAATAAACAGCCAGGTACACTATTTCACGAGCGTGGGAGTCCATCTGAGGAATAAATTCCTAGGGGCCATGCGTACATTTCACAGAACAGGGAAAGCGAATCGCAGCCAAATTTTTCCCATTCAGGACTCGAGAGGTGATAAAACATATTCTCGAGTGCCAGCATTATGTGTTGGAAGTGCCATGTTCAAGGAAAGGCTTCATTCTCCTGCACAACAGAGGCAAGAGGGCACGCTTCAAACAGCTAATCTGGCGATAATAACCTCCCGAAAGCAGAGAGGCAGACAATAGTACCAATAAGTTTACACACTTGAGAAATGACTTGAAAATAATTGGGGCTGGTATAGCCATCTGCCTGGTTCTTTCTTTCAAGAGCCAACACGTTTATTCCACCCGGGCACCAGGAGATCCCCGCTCTGGCATCAGCACACTCTGCGGTCATTGGAGGAGGCAGTGTGTTTCTGTAAAAGCCCTCGGAACTGGCCTGGAAGAAAGATGCTTCCTTTCTCTTTTCCCCTGACTGCCAATTGGAGAAGACGGCTTGTTTTACTTGTTAGGTTTTTGTTAGTTTTTTTTTTTGTTTGTTTGTTTGTTTTTTTTTTAGACAGAGAGAGTGAGCAAACAGGGGCATGGGGAAAGAGAAGCAGACAAAGAATCTCAGGCAGGCTCCACACCCAGCGCCAAGTCTGATGCGGGGCTCGATCCCACCACCCTGGGATCATGGCGTGAGCGGAAATCAAGAGTCGGACGCTCAAGCAACTGAACCACCCCAGCGCCCTTTGCTTCTTGGTTTTAAACACCTTTTCCGTGGCTTGCGAAAGCTAATGTTTCAGTTCGCTCAGAAAGAAAGACTTCATTTCATTAGCTCCTGAGTTTTTTTTATATCAGTCCCAGCTGGGGGTACTTGTCTATGCTGTTCACGAGTCAGTCCTACAAAGCCCAGAGTGGGCACTCTGCCACCAAAAGATATATTGATAATTAAGAAGGATAATAAAATTAGAATACCTACTGTGTCTTGAGGATTTATGGTTTCGCATGCATTGTCACTTTTAATTCCACAAGAACCTTGTGAGATAAAGCCGTTATTATGTATACGTTCTAGAAAGAACACTGAGGTCTGCAGAGGTTGAATTATCCCTAAGTTTCTGCAGCTAGTAAATAGTACAGAATCTGGATTTCTGTCCTAAACAAATGCTCTGGAACATAGTCCAGAAGTGATTTTCAACCCAAGGGTGATTTTGCCTCCCGGAAGACATTTGACAATGTCTGGAGACATTTTTGGTTGTCACAACAGAGTGGGGAGTGCTGTTAGCATCTAGTGAATAGAAGCCAGGGATGCCGCTAAACATTCTACAGGGTACAGGACAGCTCCCCAGAACGAAGAATGTTCTAGCCCCAGGTGTCGAAGTGCCATGTTTGAGACCTCTTGTGATACAGGGACAGGTACTTCCATCCAAAGCATTTCAGATTGCTATTTGTATTCTCTTTTTTGCTGGGACCCATGTATTCAAATTAAATACAGTGTGATCAACATTACGAGACTTTGAATTACGTACACTTGTGTTTCTTTGAAATTTTAAAAATTATAGGGGCACCTGGGTGGCTCAGTCGGTTAAGCGTCCGACTTCGGCTCGGGTCACGATCTCGCGGTCCGTGAGTTCGAGCCCCGCGTCAGGCTCTGGGCTGATGGCTCAGAGCCTGGAGCCTGCTTCCGATTCTGTGTCTCCCTCTCCCTCTGCCCCTCCCCCGTTCATGCTCTGTCTCTCTCTGTCCCCAAAATAAATAAACATTAAAAAAAAATTTAAAAATTATATGCATTTAAAATAGTGTTATATAAAATATCAAAGGGGCGTCTGGATGGCTCAGCCAGTTGAGCATCCAATTTTGGCTCAGGTCACGATCTCATGGTTCCATCTGTGGGTTGGAGCCCTGCATCAGGCTGTCTGCTGACAGTCCAGAGACTGCTTTGGATCGTCTGCACCACGCCCCCCCCCCCCCCCGCCCCCCGCTCTGCCCTTCCCCAGCTCGCATGCTCTCTCTCTCTCTCTCTCAAAAATAAGCATTAACAAATTTTAAACATAAAATAAAATACTAAAAATGTGTTATCGACCACAAAATTTGATGTATTGTGAACGTCCTCTCAAATTGCCAATTTGTCAAGAAACATAATTTTGGAGCCAGGAAGTTGAGGGAGTTATAAAACGTTTATGGTATAGGCACATGACAATGCCGGTAAGCTGGCAAAGAAATGTTTTGAATTGTCCGATTCATTCAGTTGCAAATCCCTTGCAAAAAATACACCAGCCCTGTGTGGAGAACCGAATGAAAGAACGGTAGGCATTCTTTGATTTATATTTTTGATTTATCTCAAATCTATATAGATTCGCCATAAACTATCCTTTAACCAATACCCTAGGCTCGTGCATAATGCTTCACAAATTATTCCTCAGATAATTTGCACTTATCAAACTTGTAATTATCTCAACAAATACGAAGTTGTCTTTGAATGAGACTATTTCCATAACATACAAAGCTGGATAATTTTAGATTGTTCCCGTGTGTGTGAGTCTCCCGGAACGTCTGTGGGCATCTGGAGGCGAAAAGTGTGTTTATTCTTCAGTGCAAATGATTGTCATTGTCGTGAGAGACACCGGAAGAGACGGCACAGGATTGCTCCGACCTTGCAGCAGATATCAGGGGAAATGCCTCTTCCAGCTCAGATGTTCCTTGAATGGTCTTTGTTAACGGGAGTTACAGCAAGAATGACGAAGAAACGCTGCGGTCACGATGGAGGACTGCTTGGTTCACCTGTTATATTTGGGCCTATTCGCATTTCAGAGAACTGAGTCACCCTGAGGTGCAATGCATTTTCCCAGAGATAGAAAGGGAGAGACTAAAACAAGGCCAGACAGGAACTATTTTCGGGCTTGGGGGCCGGACAGCCTCTGTCGGAATTACTAAACGTTGCCTTTGTAGTGTGAAAGCAGCCATAAACAATAGATAAATGAATGAACGTGGCTGTTTTCCAATAAAGCTTTATTTACAAAGGCGGACAGCGGGCCTCGTTGATCAAACCCTGGAGTAAAGCATAAATAGATAAAGATACAGATATGAGGGGCGCCTGGGTGGCGCAGTCAGTTAAGCGTCCGACTTCAGCCAGGTCACGATCTCGCGGTCCGTGAGTTCGAGCCCCGCGTCGGGCTCTGGGCTGATGGCTCAGAGCCTGGAGCCTGTTTCCGATTCTGTGTCTCCCTCTCTCTCTGCCCCTCCCCCATTCATGCTCTGTCTCTCTCTGTCCCACAAATAAATAAACGTTGAAAAAAAATTAAAAAAAAAAGGTACAGATATGAATAGGTATAAATAGATACTTGGGCTGTGGCAGAGAATGTTAATTGCCTCTTTACCACCCATTTCTCCTTCTTCTTTAAGAACGGAACCTTCATGCTGTAGAGGCCAACTGTAGCCTCAACTCTTGCCAATAAAGGTGATTCTTGAAATGAAAGCAGAAAACTTAGACGAGATGTCTGGGAATGCTCTGTAAAGAGGCCTCATCTAGCTGGCGGGTGACATTTTGCCTTCTACTTTTCTTTTTTCTTGCTTGGAACATGGGAACGATTGCTGGCACTCCAGTGGTTATTTTGTGACTAAGAGGGCAAGTCCAAGAACACGTCAGAAACCTCATCCTTCTTCTTCTTCTTCTTCTTCTTCTTCTTCTTCTTCTTCTTTTTTAAGTGTTTTGGGGCGCCTGGGTGTCCCAGTTGGTTAAGCAACTGACTTCGGCTCAGGTGATGATCTTGTGGTTCGTGAGTTCATGTCCGCTCAGAGCCTGCTTTGGATCCTCTGTCCCCCTGTCTCTCTACCCCTACCCCACTCTCTCTCAGAAATAAGTAAACATTTTTTCCTACAAAGTTTATTCATTTAAGTAATCTCTACACCCAACATGGGGCTCAAATTCATGACCCCAAGATTAAGACCAACATGCTCTACCTACTGAGCCAGCCAGTTGCCCAGAAACCTCATCCCCTTATGTCGCTGAGCCAGTGAACCAAAGCCAGCAGCAGCTGACCTCTAGACTTCTTAAAGGAGAAACAACCCTTATAAGCTTAAGCCACTGGTTAAGTCAGGTCTCTACTTGCTGTATAACCAAACTTCTGATACATGTTGATAAGGATCACGGATGTAATCGTTCAACGTACAAATATTAGAAGCAATGCTTAGTTAAGGCTATGTTAACTATGCAGAGCCAGGATTTACAACTGAAGATTCTGAATCCATCGGATCTGGTGGCCAATCCTGACTCCAGTACTGACCTTGGATAATTACTTTCTCTATGCCTCAGTTTCTTCTTCTGCAAAATAGGAATAACGTTACGTGACTTACGGTATTATCGAAAGCCTTAGATATAAATGCGTGCGTGTATAAAGTGACTGGCACTTTATATTTGGGAGTAAGTGCTCCCAAAATATTAATCTAATCTGATTGTCACTGTTACCATTAATTTGTTGAATTACCATTGCCATCTGGTGAGTGACCATTCGCCTCTTTCAAAGAAGGCTATCGCTGGGGACGATTAGTGATGGCATTTCTTCGCCACCACTCACTTTGTGGGCCTCCCTTCCATTATTAGAACAATCCATAGAAATCCACCCACAGTCTCCGGGTTTTTCGTAGTTATTATACGTCTGGCAGAGTGCAAGGTTCTGGGAGTTCCGAGATGAGGAAGACGGTTCCTGTCTTCAGTAAGCAACAGCCACCTGCAAAACAATTAAACATTTGAAAAACAGTATTGAGTGGACGCTAGGAAGATGAAATGGGCATGGTGGGGAGGAACAGGGCTTTGGTTCTACATCGTTGTGTGGAAAGGCTCTAGAAATATAGGGGAACTGGAATCTAAATGTAAGTTATGAAGAGAGTGGTTTCTAATATTATCTGTTATGAATAGCCAAAGATAATAAGAGGGAGAATTTTAAAGAATTTTTTTTTTCAACGTTTATTTGTTTTTGGGACAGAGAGAGACAGAGCATGAACAGGGGAGGGGCAGAGAGAGAGGGAGACACAGAATCGGAAACAGGCTCTAGGCTCTGAGCCGTCAGCCCAGAGCCCGACGCGGGGCTCGAACTCACGGACCGCGAGATCGTGACCTGGCTGAAGTCGGACGCTTAACCGACTGTGCCACCCAGGCGCCCCAAGAGGGAGAATTTTAAATGTTTATTTATTTGGGGGAGAGCGCCAGCGGGGGAGGGGCAAAGGGCAGGGGACAGAGGATCTGAAGCTGGCTCTGTACTGACAGGCTGACATCAGCGAGCCTGACGTGGGGCTGGAACTCAACAAACTGCAAGATCGTGACCTGAGCTGAACGGAGCCACCCAAGCGCCCCATAAGAGGAATACTGTTGAGATCACTGACATGTTATATATTGTTCTTTTTTCTCCTCTTGATCCGCTTTTCAACCTGCCTCCCTTTCTGGCCTGTATGGACAGACTCTTGCACTCTGGTTTCCACTTGGGTCTGGCCAGCGCGAGGCACCTGCAGGAGACTGGCAGAGGGCAGTGAGGTCGGGGTATTTCTTTGCCCAGCTCCCCGCCTGCCCCCGGCTGGCTGCTTCCTCTACTGAAGGTCGCCCGCTCTTATCAGGTGGCTTTCTCCCACAGCTACTTTCTTCGGGTCCTGGCCACCATACCCTACCCTTGTGTCTTCTGGCCCGGGGGCAGGTCAGGTTCCCTGACGAAATTGCTAGCCTCAGAGTGCTCACCGGGTCTTACTCCTCTCTCTTAGCCGTGCTCACGCCTTTGCAGTCCTCCCTATTTCAGGAAGGTGTCCAGTGTTTGCGTGGACCCACAGACGCAGTTGCTAGCAAGGGCAAGATCTGAGTGAAGTGGCCCGAGGCCAGTGCGACAGGGAAGGGCGGTGACTGCGGCGTCCTGGGCAGCGCTGGACCGACAGCTGTTCCTCAGCTCTGGCAGCTTGTGCCGTTTGAAGAGCTGACCCTCGGGGCTGCCAGACCTTCTAAGTTGTGGGTGGAAACTAAAAATACGCATTAAAAATTTTTTTTTGATGTTTATTTATTTATTAAAATTGTTTCAAGTTTATTTAGTTATTTTGAGAGAGACGGAGACAGCGCGAGTGGGGGAGGGGCAGAGAGAGAGGGAGAGAGAGGATCCGAAGCGGGTTCTGCGCCGAGAGTGGAGAGCCTGATGAGGGGCTCAAACTCACGAACCGTGAGATCATGACCTGAGCCAAAGTCCGGCGCTTAACCGACTAAGCCACCCAGGTGACCCGAGAATTGCTCTAAGGCTGCACCCAGGTAAGAACCCACAGTAAGATTGTGGAGCCTGAATGCCTCATCTGGGGCTCTCCCTTCCTTCCTTCCTTCCTCCTTCCTATTTGTTTATTTATTTATTTACTTATTTATTTATTGAAAGTAACCTTTATGCCAAATGTGGGGCTCAAACTCACGACCGTGAGATCAAGCCAGGTGCCCCCTCCCATCTTCTTCATTAACTGGGTCGCCTTGAGTGAGGCACTGGGCTTCAGCCTTTCTTAGCTCTCTATATCTGTGTCTGAATCAACTTTTTTTTTTAACTCGGATTTTATGGTGTTAACCTGGGGTCCATGGGTCCCCCAGATAATATATAGGTGGTTTCTAGAGAAGTCTTTATTTTTTCATGTTTATTATTTATTTATTAAAGTTTTACATGTTTATTTATTTATTTATTTATTTATTTATAATAACGTCATTTAACTTTATTTTTTCCAGCTTTTTAAAATGTAATTTATTGTCAAGTTGGCTAACATACAGCGTATACAGTGTGCTCTTGGTTTTGGGGGTAGATTCCCATGATTCATCGCTTACGTACAACACCCAGTGCTCATCCCAACAAGTGCCCTCCCCAATGCCCGTCACCCCTTTTCCCCTCTCCCCTGCGCCCCATCAACCCTTAGTTTGTTCTCTGTATTTAAAAGTTTTAAGAGAGAGAGAAAGAGAGAGAGAGCGTGCATGAGTGGGGGAGAAGCATAGAGAAAGAGAGACAGAGGATCCAAAGTGGGCTTTGCACTGACAGCAGGGAGCCGGACGCGGGGCTCGAACTCACAAACCGTGAGGTCATGACCTGAGCTGACATCGGAGGCTTAACCCACTGAGCCACCCAGGCGCCCCGAAAAGTCTTAAAAATCATAGGCCAATTTTTTAGGTGCTTATGTATATTTTTGGGGGTGGGGAGCTGTGCTACAACTTTCCGCAAAAAATTAAGAGCATCTGTGATGGTGTTGGAAGACAAATTAAAGAATAACTCAGACCTGTTAGGTGGCTGTCATAAAAAAAAGAAAGGTAAATAACAAGGGGTGGTGAGGAGGTGGAGAAATTGGAGCCCTTGTACGTTGCTGGTGGGAATGCAAAATGGTGCAAGTATTTTGGGAAACGGTTTGCAAACTCCCATCCCCCCGAGCACCAACGCTGAGTTGAACACCCGTGAGGCTATGTACTGTGCTAAGAGACGAGACTAAAAAGGTGAACAAGCACAGCCCTGCTTCTGCCCTCTGAGAACCCATGGTATTATGGCAGAGAAGGCCTCGATCAAACAAACAGATAAACACAAAAACTCCAATCTTGACAAGTGTGACCAACACGAAGTGGATGGTGTTACAAAATTATGTGAGGATCAGAGGAACCTAGCTTGGTCCCGGGGTGAGAGCATCAGAGAAAGGCATCCCCAAGGGACAAGGGAGGGGGGATCTGGGGGGGAAATAGGAGTGGAGTTTGGAGAGGGGAAAGCAAACCACTTGAGCAAAGGCCCTGTGGTAGGAAGCAACCTGGACCATTTAAAAAGTCCTGTGTGGGTGGAGCTAAAATATACGACAGGAGGGTGGGGGAGAAGCCTAGAAAGGAAGGCAGAGGCCTGGCCAGGCGGGGGCTCAAAGGCTATTCTGGCTGGATTGTGTCCCCACCTAAAAGATGTAGTGAAATCCTAGCCCCCAGGGAACTCACAAGGTGATCTTATTTGGAAGCAGGTGGGCTTCAGGTCCAGTAAGACTAGCGTCCTTCTAAGACACAGACACGGACACACAGGGAAAGGCCCTGTGACAACAGAGGCAGAGACTGGAGTGGTGTGGCTGCTGTCCAAGGAAGCCAAGGGCTGAAGGCCAGCTGGGAAGAGGAAGGATTCCCCCTACAGCTTCCGGAGGGAACACGGCCCTGCCAACACCTTGCTTTCGCACTTCCAGTCTTCAGAACCATTCGGTGATACATGTCTGTACTTTTACGACACTCAGTGTGCGTGCGTGCGTGTGTGTGTGTGTGTGTGTGTGCGCGCGCGCGCGCGCGCGCACTTTGCTATGCCATCTGTAGGAAACTAATGGAAAAGTTATTGCAGAATTTTGGTCTTTGTCCAAAGCCGATGGGAGGAAACGGGGTCAGAGCACGTTCAGGGAGACTAGTTAGGTGACTGCAGGCAACCAGTTAAGAGGCGGCAGGGAGACTGGTTAGGCACCTGAGGGGGATAGGAGGCTACAGGGAGACGAGGTAGGAGTTTGGTGTGGTTTCCCGGGGGAGAGATGCCGGCAGCTTGGAATAGGGGTTGAGGATTAAAGAGGAAGCCACATGAACGGATTTGGGATCCCTAAAGGTGAGTGAGAGACGGGGGCACGTCAACAGTGGCTTCCAGGCTTCTGGCTTGCCCCCCTGGCCGGATGGTAGCACTGATCACCGAGCAGGTGAACCCGAGGGAGACCAGACTCCGCTCAGCACAGGGTCTGCACAGTCGGCAGAGGAGGTTCAATGCAGTAAAACAAACGCACACACGACAAGCCCCTTTTTATTCGTATAAACAGGATTGACATACGCACAGGTCTGTAATGTTTTGTTTTGTTTTTTTACTTTTTACAAAATAATATATCTGAGTGGCTAGTACAAATCGGCATGTGGGAATTGATCTTTTTCTCACGAACAACTGCTTGATAATTCATCGGCTGGATGTTGTTTAACTTATTAAACCAATCTCCTATTGATGCATTTAGGTTGTTCTAGGTTTTAAATATTCTATGGTGGGTTTTCCCATTTTTAACTTGACCCACTAAAAGAATTATGTACATTTTTACATTGGGACCCACTACACACACACACACACACACACACACACACACATTTATTTACATAGCAAAAGTTTTACAGAACAGATCTTATCCTTCCTATGTGTTCTACATCCTATCCTATCCTATCCTATCCTATCCTATCCTATCCTATCCTATCCAAAAAATGATAGTTGGGGTCCACTAAACTACTCTCACCACCTACCGATAGGTCACAGCCTGCAGTTTGAAAAACATTTCAGGGCATGCTTATTAAGTAAAAAGACAAAAGCGCTTACTTATACTCTGTATCATTCTGAGCATTTTGTGAATAACAACTTATTTCATCCTTGCGAAGTCCCAGTGGGATAGAAACATGTATTATCCCCATTTTCCAGAGACGAAAACTGAGGCACAGAGAGGTTAGACAAGTGCCCACGGTCACAAGCTCATATGGTGGGGAGCTGTACTTCAGACCTGGACAATCTGACTGCTGTTTTCACTCTTAGCCATCAGCCCACGTAGTCTTAGGAACTGATGTGACACCAGCCAACTGTTTAGGAATGTACGGTTCTAAATAGCCTCATTCAGTATTTCATAGTCCTCATTCAGGGTCTATTCCTTTACAGGACGTTTAAACAGGACACGACAAATGTACGTTGCTATTCAATACCTTGATGACTGTCGAAGGTAAACAAAGAATCCCCACATTTACCAGTCTTCTCCAGAAACTCCGCATCAGCAACACACACACACACACACACACACACACACACACACACACACATCCCAAATCCCCAAATCCTCAAACCCCAGATGTAATAATATTAGAGAGGCACTTCTTATTCAGAGGCAGTAGGGAGCTTCCCCATTATTTATTGATTTCCCCCCAAAGTTATCAAGTTCTAAAGCCTAATTATTGGTGTAATAGTTAGCCACGATGTTTGGAGAATTGTAAGCCCCTTTAGCTAATGCATGGCATATGTCAGAGGGATTCAGCTAATTCACATATCTGTCTGCACTATTAATAGAGAAGGTTACATGCCAATTATCCAGGCTTCAATCAGCCTGTTTGGATACAATAGACTCAGTGTTCACACACTCGATGTGCCACATTCCTTCTAGACATCAGAAGCAGCTGGTCCAGATAAAGACCACTGGGGTTTTGATATTTAGGGATCACATCCACCCAGGAGCTGGAATTGAGACTTGATTGCTACATCTTGACTGCAGGTATCTTTAACCTGGATTCTTTTGAAAACTGCCTAGTGGGTTTGCAGTTCACTGGTCTTTAAACGTTTCCTGCTCAGACTTGTTGGGTGGGTGGGTGGGTGGAGGTGCTAAGAAGAGGAGAGAGACAAAGGCACGAATAGCTGAACCGACAAAGGACAGAATAATAGGAACGGGTGAATGGAGTCCAGGGAAATAAGGGACCCGCACATATTCTTGTGCCCAGTTTTAGGATCAAAGAGGGTAAGATATTTTGCCCCCAAGATTTCGACCTTGCTTGTTGAAAAAACATATATAGGTGTTTGTATGTGTGTGTATGTGTATTTCACCTCCTCCCCCCACCCCTTTCATTTATTTTTTTCCCTCTGCTTCAGAAACTGGTCTGGAAGTGCCACGATCTCATCAGCAAATGCCGCTTCCGGTGGTATTTTTAACCAGGAACAGAAGCAGAAGTGTCTGGAATCACCCGAGAAAGCCCCAGTTCTCCGGAGAGCTGTTCTCAAATTTTGCTGGCACAGAGCACTGGATCAGTGATCAGGGAGTTAAAATGGCAGATGTTGGGGGCTTTGCGGGGGGAGGGGAGGCAGATACCTGAGACTCTCCGGCCGGTTTTCCTATCCTTCCCCTTCCCTCAGTGTCTCCTATCACAGCACTAAATCAGAGCCGCTGCCCACTTGCCTAAGGTCACACAGCCTGACTCTGGCACAAACGTAAACAGTCCGAAACAGCCAGTTGCGCGGCTGCTGTCTCATTACCCTCCCCGACACTATCTAAATACCGCCGTAGACCATCATACCTTCCAAAAAACACTACCAACAGCTAATAGACAACAGGCAGATACAACACGCCAGCCGTTGTTTTGTGTGCTATTCAGCTCAGTGTGTATTTTTTCCCACCCTCCCAGATGAAAATACAGTAATTAACTCCATGCAGGAAGGGGGAGGGGGGGAAGAAACTCTTTTTTTTTTTTTTCTTTCCCTAGACTTGAAAAGAAATTCTGGCAGATAATTTGGCTGAACATGAAAAGAGAGAGGCTGCTTACAGCCGCCCAAATAAAGTGCTAGGTTGGTGAGGCTCTGCGGGCTGAGTTGAGTATTTCACGGCATGAAAAGCAGACATTTATCTGTTCCCATGGAGATGCGTTTTCTACTAGTCAATCAGACACTGAGGAGGTCAGACAATAGCCCGTGGATCCTTTTTGAATCTTGAGAGACAGTCAAGTCTTCCTTCATTTTAACATTCCACCGAAATTTAAAGGGGTCTAAATGATGTCTCAGATATACCTACAAACACTGCCATTGTAATTTCAAGGGATGCAAAATAAGTGGAAACTCCATCTGTCAATGGGGAAGACGGGCGCCACGGACCCCCCCTTCCAATTTCAAATCAGAGACCGTTCTGTCACAGTCCTCATTTGCAAAAATTTGGCTTCCAAACTGAACCCCTCCCTCCTGAATAAAATAATTCATAAGGTCATAAATTAAATGCTGATAATTTCCAAATGACTGTTGGAGACAGAGCAGGGGCACTTCAAACAGAAAACTTCCTGGAAGCAAGAAAAAGCTGCCCCAGAGAGACCGCCCCCCCCTCCCCCAACTGCTGGAAGATAGATGCGTTGTAAACTTCATTCCTGGTATTTCCTTGCCTGAAAACGCATGCAAGGCTTGCAGAAGTGATTAGGGCTGCTATTTGACCTTATGTGTTTGTTATCAATCCCAGAGAACAGATGATGCTGGCTTGCAAAATATGTTTATTTCAGCAGGTAAATTACAATGTAAATGCCTGGAAACCGGACTCGCAAAAGACTTTCGAAACAATCTTCTTTCAAGTGTGTCTCTTCCTACATCATTCTTGCGCATGCCTAAGGCAGAAGAAAATGTAACAGAGGTCTTTCTAGAGCTAATTGAGAAGGGAGAGGGTATTTCCATGGGATCACGTTGGAGGCAGGCTATCAAATGGGTCTTAAACAGAAGGCTGTTCACAGAATGGCAGCTTCACAGAAAACAGCAGACGGCCAAAGTCAGGATTTTGTCATAGAGGAACCTCATTCTTGTTAATGGAGTCATTCAAGTGCGGCTCAACCGCGCAAGGCTGGAAAGCAAATAGAGTATGAGCCCTGCTTGTAACAAGACGGGCCTTTTCCTTGACTTGGCATTTCCATGGCCCTGAAGGCAGAGATTCCTTCTCTGCCCGCTTCTCCAGGCGGGCTATCTGGAACAAAGACACCAACCGGGACACTTGGGACACCTCGGAAAGCAATTTGGAGCAGTCCTAGCAAATAGCATTTGGGGGAAGGAGAAAAGCTCCCGTATATCTAATAATGTATAATATCCCATCGTTAAGGAGGCAAAAAGCAGAAATTTAACATTCTTGGGCGTTCCATTTCTGTGGAAAGACATGGCCCACATTTCTCATGCATTATGGGTCAGTATTTGACCATTTCCTCCTCTTATTTTCTTTCTCTCTTTTTAAAGTAAGCTCTACGCCCAACCCGGGGCTTAAACTCACCACCCTGAGATCAAGAGTCACATGCTCTACCGACTAAGACAGCCAGGCACCCCTCATTTTAGTTTTTAAAATTTAAAATAGGAGCAGTACATAATCTCATTATGTACTAAAAGACTCAAACAGTATAAAGTTCCGGTAAAAGAATCAAAAATTCCTCTTTCCCTTTATTTAACTCCACTAGCTTAGGAGCTTACTAGAGAGAGCTAATAACTACTTTTAATAGTATGACACATATCTGTCCAGACATGTTCCATAAATATGCAAGTGTGTGTGTGTGTGTACATAAACTCTTTGTTTTAAATATATCACCAAAATCATATTTATAGACACCAGGACAACTTTTTGTTTAATCAAAGTATCTATCATGGGCAATTTTCTTTTCTTTTTTTTTTTTTTTATCATGGGCAATTTTCTATAATAACATGGAGTTTTTTTTAAAAAATTACCTATACATTTTGGGGAAAAGGTAATACAGGCTTCCGATTGGGGGGAATTCAAATCAAAGGGTTTGTGGGGAAGAGAAAGTCCTCCTCCTCCCCCCCAGAAAATCACTAACAGTTTTCAGTGTATCATTCCAGAAATAGTCTACACACAGATCAGCATATATATATATATATATATATATATATATATATATATATATATCAAACACACCTTTCTTTGTCTTTACCTTGCATTTTTCACTTAGATCTTTTGCAGAGCATTTCATGTTAGAAAAAATGCGCTCTTTAAATGGTGGCATAGTATTTCTCTGAGTGGTGTTCGTTAATGTATTTCACTTGTCCCCCTTGATGGACTTTGGGTGGATTTCAGTCTCTACTTCTGGAAACAGGGCTGTAATAAATACTCTAGTCTAGGGCACACCCTGTGATTCTTTGCTTAAACACGCCCACTGCTTTCTGAAAGCAGCAGCTTTACTCCACACCTATCCTTAATTTTTAAAAAATGTTTATTTTTGAGCGAGAGAAACACAGTGCAAGCAGGGGAGGGGCAGAGAGAGAGAGGGAGAGAGAGAATCCCAAGCAGGCTCTGTGCCCATAACAAGACACAGGGCTCAAACCCATGAACTATGAGACCATGACCTGAGCTGAAATCAAGAGTCGGATGCTTCACCAGCTGAGCCACCCAGGCGCCCCCAACACCTGTCCTTAACTTGCCTTAACCCGAAGGAGTTCTTTTTTTTTTTTTTTAAGTGAGGGTTAAAAACAATGAATAAGCCGTTAAAAATCTATTATGAACACGTGCCCTTTCATGTAGTTTTTAGTCTTTCGTCCAGCTTGAGAGAGGCTCATGAGGAAGAAAAAAAAAAAGTCATGTTCCCTTTCACCCACCCCCCCCCACCCCAACCTCACCCAGAGGTCAGCCCTGCCAGATTCATTGCGTTCGCATCCCATGCCTGCCAGTTACAAATGCCGGCTACAGATTGTGTAATTCTGTCCCATCTACTGCTCTCATCGGGGGCTCAGAGCAGGATCACGGCTCACTCTTACAATTTAGGTAAAGCTTCCTGTTCTTTTTTGTGCGCAGGAGTGAAGCCTTGGGGATTTAGAACAAAGTGTGTCCTTGGAAAGAAGTGGGTGGGATTTTGTGTGCGCCGTAGGTTGGGGAGGGATCTCTCCCTCCCCGGGGAGGAGTCTGATTTCATTATACAGTTGGAAACCTGGTGAAATCATGTATACAACTGAATCTTTTTGCTCAGCTAGTGAGGTCTTTTTGTTCTTTGTCTTGCAATGTGTACAGCAAATTTGTGTTACGCCTGGGAAGAAGGAAATTTGAGTTAAAGAGGAGGGCAGCTCCCTACGCCTTGTAACAAGCAAGCTAATTGAAAGAGGAACTGGGCTTGCCAATGTTCAGAGCAGGAAAACCGAAGAAGTTACCATCCCCAAGTTAAAAATTACGTGGGGCTGGAGAATATAGCGCCTGGTGTATTTGTCATTGAAATTCACGATCTTGTTTGCTGTTTATCTTGAGGCGGGAGTGGGGGGTTGCGGAGGTGGGGTGGGGTGGGGGGAGCTCTCCTGCTGGTTAGAAAAAAGGAGGCTAGGTCCAGGAAGAAATGCTAGTAATAAGAAAGGGAGGGATTAGAAGCCCCAGAGAGAAAGGGAGGTGTAAATAATACGTGGGCATTTGACAATCAGCACAAAGAAATGGGAGACAAAGCCAAGTGCCTGATGCCCGAAAATCCTAAAAACTTAAGTGGGTAACCCAGATGCTGGAAAAATGTCCCAAAGAAAAAAAAGGAAAGCAAAATCCCAGAAGATCTTTTTCCTCGGTGATGATGTTGTCCAATGGAGTCAATAAACATTGGTTTTGCCATGGTGCTCATGTGAGCAACGCTGGGTGCACAGGAACCAGCTGCCCCGATGCGTCTTCAAAAACGTTCTCCAGGACAGCTCGAGCCTTCTGATAAGATGGGGTAAACCGGGGGAATAGAGTCCTTCCACCAAAAAGGAGATTGGGGCAGAGGGAGCACATAGTAGGGGCAGAATGATCTTTCTCCCCCAAGAGCCCAATCTATTTAGATCCTACATCCCTCGGCTCCTCTGTTTTCCTCCCAGAACTACCTTGAATGGAATTGCTTAGGAAAGAGGGAAAAGGCATTTTTAGTCAAAAGCGAAGGAGGACAAAGTTAAACTCCACCAACAATGGAAACTTCTTCCGGATTCTTCCGGAGGCTGCCTGGTGCACTGGAGTGTGATGCTTCCAGACTGCAGGATTGCCCTCTTTACTGTCAGGTGAGAATAATAATAAGGTAACGTTTACAGAATACTTACATGGAATAATTTATACGCTGATCCATTTTATCCTCAGAACCAGATGGGGTCGTTATAGGTGTGTCCATTTTGCAGGTGAATGAGGGGTTGGCCAAATTATCGAGTAACTAGAAAATGGTACAGGCAGAATATAATTCGAGATCAAGGTTGACAGTTACCGAATTGTCAGCCAATGGCCGACTCTGATTCAATGCCCGTTTTTATAAATAAAGTTTTATTGGAACACAGCCATGCTCATTCGGGGGTACATCACCTGTGACTGGTCTTGAGCAACAGTGACAGAAACGCTGTGCCCCGCAAAGCTTAGCACTTTGTCCGTTCCTTTACAGAAAAAATTTGCAGATCCTTGCTCTGGTTACTGGAGCCCGGGCGCTTAAGCCTGTATGTTTCCTTCTGCTCAAAATGCCTCTTTTTTTTTTTTTTTTTTTTTTAATGTGATGCTGAACAGGAAAAAGAAGCAGTAATCGTTATTGGAAAACTGAATCTGTTAGGGGCCCCAGAATATTAAAAACAAACAGACAAACAGTTCTTCCTTTATCCCTTTTTCATCTCAAACTTTTGTTGTTGTTGTTGTTTTATTATTTTTTTTAATGTTTATTTATTTTTGAGAGGGGGAAGGGCAGAGAGAGAGGGAGACACAACATGGAAAGCAGGCTTCAGGCTCTGAGCCATCAGTCCAGAGCCTGATGCAGGGCTCAAACCCACCAACCATGAGATCATGCCCTGAGCCGAAGTCGGGTGCTAAACCTACTGAGCCACCCAGACCCCGCCCCCCCAGGCCCCGCCCCCCCGCCTTTTTTCATCTCAAACTTTGAAAAGCCCTTATATTCTAAATTTAAAACAGACCAAAAAAAAAACCTTCATTGCCTTATCAGTTTAACGAAACTGCTTGTCTAAAGACCTAAATTTCTCGGGTAATTTCCAAAATAATGAAGAAATGGAATACAGTGTTTCAGGAGACATACATACATTTTTTCCCCTGGTGTATGTTATTTTCAAAACTACAAGTAGAATAAGTTGTTAAAGTAAGAGGCTACCAGATTTGATAGTAAGATACAGACTCTCGGCTTGTGAAGCTTTGGTTATAAATGTAAAACTTCTGTAACCAAAGGAGAATTGAACCCTAAGGGTATTTGGGGTTATTTTCTCTTCTTTCCTACTAAGACAAGTTGGAGATCTTGGAAATTGATCTGTATTGCCAGGTAGGCCACGATTTTGGTGTTGTCACAGTGGCTTAGTTTTTTCAAGGTCTCTAGGATTGATCAGTGTAGCGACATATCCAGGTTAAAAAAAAAAAAAGTTTGCGAACAAAATTCATGATAGTGTCTTCTGTGTCTCCCACATGCCAGGCACGGGACTAAAGTCCTGACTACGTGTTACCAAGTCCTCCTGATAACTCTACAAGGAAGGCATTTTTATTTTATTTTTTCGATGAGAACAATGAGGTCCTGGGGCATACCGTGTCCCAGCTAATGCATGGTGGGATGACCTCAAAGTCTTGACCCCAAATTCCATTCTCTTTCCCCTCCAAGAGGAGGTCTGTCATTGATTGTTCAACTAATCCTTTTGTTCAACTAATTCTTACCTACTTTGGGATCTACCACGTGTCACGCCCTGTGCTCCATTCTGAGGATTCGGCAGTGAACAAATCAGACACCTAAGTCCAAACCAGGATATTTTCAGACGATGAGGGATGTTAGCAAGGGAAGGAAACAGGACAGATAGGATGGAGAGTGTCCGAGTTGGGTGTAGCAATGCGGGAGGGAGGGAGGTCAAGGAAGAGGCTTGGGTGATGGGTGGAGGCCACAAGGTAAAGACCTAGACCCGGGAAGAAAGTTCCAGGCAGAGAAGCAGCAGAGGCATGTTCCTTGAGATGGGAAGAAATGTAGCATGTTGGGAAGTTAAGTTGATTCTTTCCGGCTCTCACCAATTCAACAATCATTACCAGCTGTCCAAGCTGGAAGGTCATAGGTGCTTTCAAGGAACAGGTTAGCGGAGAGTTTATCCTCAGTTCTAACAACTGTTATCTCCTTCCCCTCATCAGACAGGGAAGTAAGGTGCTCCTCCTTTATTTATGACTGCAGATAATAATAATAGTTACCAGTTACCGAGGGCTGACTGCTTACCTGTGTTAATCTCACTTAATCTGCAAAACAACCAATGGAATATTTTAGAATGGTCTTAAGAATAGGACGACGCTGCCCTGACAGGCTTAAGGGAATTGATTTCTAGAATTTACATGTTTATATCACATTTACATACGCCTGAAACTGCCTGGGGATGCTGCTGTGTGCTTAAGTTCACATTCACCCTCTTCCTACCTTACAGAGAGGTCTGCGCTCAGCATTGAGCTGGTAGATGGTGTAACGGTTTTCAAAGTAACAGGTTAAAGAAACCCTCCTCTTTTTTTTTTTTTTTTTAAGATTTATTTATTTTTGAGAAAGAGAGAGAGAGAGTCAAGCAGGGGAGGGGCAGAGAGAGAGACACCAAATCCAAGGCAGGTTCCAGGCTCTGAGCTGCCAGCACAGAGCCCGATGCAGGGCTCAAACTCAGAAACCACGAGACCATGACCTGAGCTGATGTCGGACGCTTAACCACCTGAGCCACCCAGGTGCCCCAAAGAAACCGTCCTTTAATGATTAATCAAGGTGCCTAAATGTGGACATCCTATATTACTTAATCTTACATACATTTCTTTCTAAGGTGCATTCAGAACAGTCACAGAAGGGTAACAATGTTGTTGGTTCTTAGAAATACAACTGGAATGTTTTCTAGAACCATCAAATATTTCAGCATACACTGGGGATAAAAAACACCTGAATACCTCAGGATAAAAATGTGATATGGTTTTCTTTCATATTTAGTGAGTGCTATTCAATGGATTAGTTAAGAGTTATTTTATCAAATCATAGAATGAATTATGGATTCTAAGCACATACACTGACCACAGGTTTTTCTTTTTCCTAATTTTATTTTTTATTTTAAAAAATTTACATCCAAATTAGTTAGCATGTAGTGCGACAATGATTTCAGGAATTAAAAAAACAAATGATTTCAGGAGTAGATTCCTTAGTGCCCCTCACCCATTTAGCCCATCTTCCCTCCCACAACCCCTCCCGTAACCTCAGTTTGTTCTCCATACTTATGAGTCTCTTCTGTTTCATCTCCCTCCCTGTTTTTATATTATTTTTGTCTCCCTTCCCTTCTGGTCATCTGTTTTGTCTCTCAGAGTCCTCATATGAGTGAAGTCATATGATTTCTCTGACTGACTAATTTCACTTAGCATAATACCCTCCAGTTCCATCGACGTAGTTGCAAATGGCAAGATTTCCTTCTTTTTGATTGCCGAGTAATACTCCATTGTATATATAGACCACATCTTCTTTATCCATTCATCTGTCGATGGACATTTGGGCTCTTTCCATACTTTGGCCATTGTTGATCATGCTGCTATAAACATGGGGGTGCATGTGTCCCTTCGAAAGAGCACCCCTGTATCCCGTGGATAAATGCCTAGTAGTGCAAATGCTGGACCGTAGGGTAGTTCTATTTTTAGTTTTTTGAGGAACCTCCATTCTGTTTTCCAGAGTGGCTGCACCAGCTTGCATTGCCACCAACAATACAAAAGAGATCCTCTCTCTCCGCATCCTCGCCAACATCTGTTGTTGCCTGCGTTGTTAATGTTGGCCATTCTGACAGATGTGAGGTGGTATCTCATTGTGGTTTTGATCTGTATTTCCGTGATGATGAGTGATGGGGAGCATTTTTTCATGTGCCAGTTAGCCATCTGGATGTCTTCTTTGGAGAAGTGTCTATTCATGTCTTTTGCCTATTCACTGGATTATTTGTGTTTTGGGTATTGAGTTTGATAGGTTCCTTATAGATTTTGGATACTCACCCTTTATCTGATATGTCATTTGCAAATATCTTCCCCCATTCTGTCGGTTGCCTTTTAGTTTTGCTAATCGTTTCCTTCGCTGTGCAGAAGCTTTTTATTTTGATGAGGTCCCGTAGTTCATTTTTGCTTTTGTTTCCCAGGTTTTTCTTTTCTTTTCTTTTCTTTCTTTCTTTTTTTTTAACAAAATATTTACTATTTTCCTACTAAAAATATGAACTCGCTTGAATTGTAATAAAATTTAAGATGTCCACTTAAAAACATGCAAGAGGGGCACTTGGGTGGCTCAGTTTGTAGAGCATGCAACTTTATGTAGATCTTGGAGCCTGAGCTGAGTTTGAACCCCACATTTTTTTATATACAAAAAAATATATGCAAGAGGGACTCAGTCAATTAAGCGCCTGACTTCAGTTCAGGTCATGATCTCACAGTTTGTGAGTTCAAGCCCCGTGTCGGGCTCTGTACTGACAGCTCAGAGCCTGGAGCCTCCTTTGGGTTCTGTGTCTCCCTCTCTCTCTGCCCCTCGCCTGCTCATGCTCTGTCTGTGTCTCTCTCAAAAATAAATAAACATTAAAAAAAATTGAAAAAATATGCAAGACACTAGGTATTTTGTCCTCAAAATTATGTAAGAGAAAAAAAAAGATCATTAGTTTAGCATACCCTGGTTGTTGTCTACCTAATCGTAATTGCTAATTATTTTCTTTGCAGATAAAACTCAAATTTACATGCACACACATGCATATATATTTAGTTTGATTTTTTTCAACTGCTGTGTACTTCAGGAAAAGTTGAAACCTCAACAGTTCCAAGGGATGGAGTTTTGACTGGTCATTATGAGTGGTTCTCAATTCTGGGCATAAGGTCAGCTTTTCTTCAGAGCTTTTAAAAATTGTCAATGCCTGGATCTCACCCCCAGCTATTGTGATTAAAGGAGTCTAATCAGTTAAGAGAATTTTCTTTTTTTTTTTTCCTTTCTTTTAATGTTTATTTATTTTTGAGAGAGAGAGACAGAGAGAGACAGAGTGGGAGTGGGGGAGAGGCAGAGAGAGAGAGAGAAAGAGAGGGAGAGAGAGAGACAGAATCTGGAGCAGGCTCCAGGCTCCGAGCTGCCAGCACAGAGCCCAACATGGCCCTCGAACCCATGAACCTCGAGACCATGACCTGAGCTGAAGTCAGACAGTTAACCAACTGAGCCACCCAGGCTCCCTCAAGATAACTTTATTTCTGTTGGTAATAACAGGTTCAAGAATTATGTAATGTAATGGTCACCAATGAGCAGGATAAAGTAAACAGGCTGGGGGTATATCTCTGGGAAAGTTATCCCTGCTCTTGAAAAGGTAAACAAGGGAAGGAATGTTCAATTTTCAGATTTTCTTTAGATGAATAGATGCCAGCTGCACTGTGGCTGCCTTTTTGTGGCTATGAGGGGCAAATCTGAAGTTCCAAGCCAATACACTGAGGTGGGCAGAACGAGAAGATCCAAAGAACTTGGGACTACAGCCATTGAATCAACCTACCCTGAAGGTGCCCTATCAAGGAGCACATTTATCGTATCTTTAGGTGGATTCTCTGTTTCCTGAAGGTCTACCCGTCTTCAATTTTACAAAATAAGGAAACTGGAACACAGGTTAAGCTATTTGTTTCCAGTTGCATGCCTGGAAATTGGCAAAGCCAGGGCTTGAATTTGTCCGACTCTATCTCCTGTGCTTTTGATGAGTAGAGTATAAATAGGGATTAGCAAATTATGGCTTGTGGGCCAAATCCCATCCACGGCCTGTTTTTATAAAAAAATAAGTTCTACTGGAACAGTCAGACCCAGTTAGTTCACGCATTATCTATGGCTGCTTCTCTCCTATTCCAGCAGAGTTGAGTAGTAGTGAGAGATGTAATATGGCCTGTAAAGCCTAAAATATTTACTTTCCAGCTCTTTTCAAAAACGTTTGCCGACCCCTGCTGGTCTAAGCCAATCACGGTAATCGTATCTTTGTCTGTGATTGTATAGGGATGACTGTATGATCCAGTTTGGGCCAATGAGATTTAAGCAGAATTCGGCTGGGGGCGGGTGGTACCTTGGAGAAAGATGTTCCCCATCCCACCCTCCCATCGAAAGAAGTGTGCAGGAAGGCGGTCACCTCCCTGGCTGCTGCCCTGCCTCTGAGTCAGAATAAGATGATTGGAGCTGAGGCGGCCATCTTGAAACCACAAAGGGAGTATAAAATACATGGGAGATGGTGGAGAAGAAACCAAGAGGCTAAGTATCTGATGACACTGCTAGTCCTATGCAATGCTGCACAATGCTCGAACTCCTTACCTCCAGATTTCGTATTTGTTAGGCCAGAATTTGTCTCTATTTGTAGGCTGTCCCATTACTTGTGACTGCATCGGTCCCCCCTGACGCAAACTTAATGTCTGAAATTATTGCCCTTATTTTACACTTATGAAACCCAAAGCTCAGGGAGGGAAAAGGACTTGCCTACGGTGTGTGCATCAAATGAAGTTTGTCTTCCTCTGATGATTCTCCCTGTTCCAGCGCCCTTCACAGTAGCACACAAACTCTCGGCACTTGGGGCTTGGTTTGTCTATGTGAAAATTCTGTAACCAGAGGGGAATGAACACTACAGCAAATGGAGTCCCCTGCCCTACAGTGATTTCTTCTCCTTCTTCTTCTCTGCTAACAGAAACTGAGTTTACTTTGGGCACCAGTGTACCCAGCTCCAAGGGTTGAAGGATATTCGGTCTAAGCCAGTCATGGCTTTCCTCCTTTGCGGGAAGTTTTACCCTCTAGATGATCTGATTCCAGGCTGGGTCTGGGTGATGCATGAAGAGTCTGCCTTTCTCATGAGTTCTCAGGTGATGCCAATGCTTCTGTTCCATAGAACACGTGTTGACTGACACTCTTCTGTCCTAGAGGTGACAAACTTTTTCTGTAGAGGGCCAGATAGCAAATATTTTAGGCTTCGTGGGCCATGCAGTTTCTGTGGCAACTAGTCAATTCTGCTATTGCAGCAGCTTGAAAGAAGCCACAGGAAACACATAAATAAGTGGCTGGGGCTGTGTTCCAATAAAACTTTATTTATGAAACCAGGTGATGGGCCAGATTTAACTTGTGGGTCACAGTTTGCTGGCCCCTGGCTTAGATTAGTCATCTCCTGGTGCCCGTGCTTGCTCTCTGAACTGCTCAGCTGACTGATAGCTGAACCAATAGGGATTTTCTTAGGAAGGAAGACACGGGTGATGGCTATTGGGTACCAGGGAAACGGTTGCGATCTAACCGAATTTGACATGGAACGATTCCTAGGTTATTTCTGGCAGGGGCGAGCGTTTCCACACGACCTAGCTACAAGTTACCATAAAATCCAGTCTGTCCAAATTTTGCTACCCTTATAACCAAACACTGATCAGCAAAGCGCGCGCCAAACAGTTTATACAACGTGTCGCGGAAGCTCCATGAAGCCTCAGCACTCCATTCCTTCATGGGCCCTGGTCGTGCCTTAAATGAAAGGTTCACGCAAGGCAGGCGTAACAGTACATCAAAAGCAGGATTCTGTGCTGTCTGCTTGGCATGATGAGGTCAGAAATCCTCCTGTCCAGTGGCTGGACACAGGCTCAATCGCGGAAGGAGAGGGGAAGGGTAGTGGTGGGTAAAGGGTGGATTGTTGTAGCCTATGAAGCATGCTGGTCGGCTCACATGTCTTGAATACCTTTAATTTCACCAATGCAAATAAATACACGTCTTTCTTCCCCCCTCTTACAAATCTATTTCTAATGTCAGTGTGCTCATGCTAGTTGTCATCAGTCCCTAGTTTCATCAATAAAAACCCTATTTCTGGGGCGCCTGGGTGGCTCAGTCGGTTGAGCGTCAGACTTCAGCTCAGGTCATGATCTTGAGGTTCCTGAGTTCGAGCCCCGTATGGGGTTTTGTGCTGACAGCCCAGAGCCTGGAGCCTGCTTCGGATTCTGTGTCTCCCTCTCTCTCTGCCCCTCCCCCACTCACGCTCTGTCTCCCTCTCTCTCTGTCTCTCTCAAAAGTAAAATAAACATTAAAAAAATTAAAACAAAAAAGCCCAAATACCCCATTTCTGAATTGCAAAAAGCACCTGTCATAGCTGCTGCTGGAGTGTGGTCCTTTCTGCCTTGGTGTTTGCCAGCTATCCCCAAACGATGCATTCTTGCTCGCCAGTTAGCTAACCACACTCCTGCTGAGTTTCAACTAACTGGACTTTGTGGACAGCTTATTGCACTGATCATACTGAAGTATTTCTCAAGTACAGACTGTGTAATGAAAGGTAACCACCTGTGTCTGCTACAGGACTCATTGCGGGAAGAGAGATGATACATTTAAAGTCATTTCGTTTTGTGAACCTTCAGCCCCGTGGCCTCCCGCGCTTATGTAAGTTTCTCACTTTCCGAGGTGCAGGTACAGATAAGGAAAATGCAGCACAGACGGAATAAAAAAACTTATCCCAGCCTCTGCCGTCAGTGAACCCGGGTTCAAACCTAGTCTGCACACTAGCTGTGTGCACCTAGGTAAAGTTGCAAATGCGCTCAAGGGGTGCCCTCGGGTAGAATATAGTGCTCTACGTTTTGCTGTCTGGAGGCCAAAGCGATGGCCTCATCCATAAAATGGGTGTAACGGTGATCGTGGCAATTAAGGAAGCCGGGCATGGGAACCAGCCCAGCACCCACGCATAGCGAGCTCTCTCCGTAACTTGTCTGCCGGTACCTAATTCTTCATTGGTTTTCAGATAAGATCCAGAGCTGAAGGCATCTTCCTGAAGACAGAGGCAGAGCCAGTGAAAATAATAGCCCACACAAAAGTCATATTCCAGGGGTTTGGGTGAGTCTTTTAGCTTAGGTTTTTCTAGAAAGTGAAGACCAGCTATCAGAGGTTCACGTTTTGCATTTGGAGGAGAAAGCTGGAACAATATCTAACGTGGCGTTTGGCCGGTAGAGACGGAGTCAGGTCGAAGAGCCAGTCATCAGAGTTCTTGGTCTTCTGTGTCCAGCAGAGAAAGTTCCGAGATTATGTGTCTGCGTCAGGTAGAGTGTGTTTATCATTCTTGTCTTTCCTCCACCATCTGAACCTGCTTCCTAAACCTGGGGAGTTGTTCCCCTTTGATTTCTGGAAAGCAGAACCCACCTATCACGGCAGGAGGGAAAAATGTAGATCGATTCCCAGGGCTCCTTGCAGCCAGGGTGTGGACACATGGCCTAGGGCTTGCCAATCAGAGGCAGCCGCCCCAGACTTCGGTTTGGAACCCAGCGATGCCAAGAAGGATGGACTGGGTGGAGCCCGCATTAGTGACTTGTGACGCTCACATTCCTTCATCCCTGGTGGCCTTGACTGTGGTTCTCATAGCAGAACCCGACATCCACAACCGGTGTGGGTGGTGGGTCTGGTGCAGACAGCAGGGTTTAGGCCGGGGGCTGGCAAACTTTTCTGGGAAAGGGCCAGATAGATATTTGAGGCTTTGCTAGGCAAGACGCAGTATCGGGCTGATGATGCAGATACTTACACAACCATTTAAAAATGTAAAACCATTCATAGCTCATGGGCCCTTAGACAATATGGCAGCCCGATTCGGTCCATGGCTGTAGTCGGCTGGCCCCTGATCTGGAGCCCTGAGAGGACATCAGTGCCGTTTTCACAAGATCATGTCAGTGTGGCTCCAGACGTAATTCCCAGCTGCCCCAGGAAAAGGACCTTTGCAGATGTAATCCACTTAAGATGAGGTGATACCGGACTGGGGGAGGGGGTTCTAATTCAGTGACTGGTATCCTTATAAGAAGAAGGAAATTCAGGGCCGCCCGGGTGGCTCAGTCGGTTAACTGTCTGACTCCGGCTCGGGTCAGGATCTCGCGGTTCGTGGGTTCAAGCCCCGCGTCGGGCTCTGTGCTGACAGCTCGGAGCCTGGAGCCTGCTTCGGGTTCTCTGGATTCTGTGTCTCCCTCTCTCTCTCTCTCTGCCCCTCCCCAGCTAAGAAACAAGGGGGAAATGCTATGGAAGATGGAGACAGAGATTAAAGTGATGTAGCCATAAGCCAAGGAAGCCAAGGTCTCCCTCTCAGAACCTACAGAAAGAAACAACCCACAGCAGCACAGTGGGCTGGGGCCCAAAGGCAAAATGCTCTTTGCTGTTTCCACCCTCATTGTTCCAGAAGCTGAAGTGGGTTTCCAGGGAAGGTATGACGTGTGAAATTCAACTATCTGAAAGAAAAGCTGCCTTGGGAAGCTGAATGCTAAAGGCATTTGTAAAAATGTAAAAACAAAGTCACTCTACTTGCTAAATTTGGGGGCAGGGGTGGAAATAGTTAATTTTCACGAAAATACGTTATTGATGTTAATATGTAAGATGTTATTTATTTATTTATTTCTAATGAACACTTATTCATTTTTGAGAGTGAGAGAGACAAGAGTGTGAGCGGGGGAGGGGCAGAGAGAGAGGGAGACACAAAATTGTAAGCAGACTCCAGGCTCCGAGCTGTCAGCACAGAGCCTGGCACAGGGTTTGAACTCACGGATGGTGAGATCATGACCTGAGCCAAAGTCGGATGCTCAACCAACTGAGCCACCCGGGGGCTCCTGTTATTGTTATTTTAAAATGATTTTAAAAAATTAACATTTCAAAAATGTCTCAGATTTGGTTTTGAGCAGGTAAACATAAATAGGTCTAACTTGCGTAGATAAAAGCTCCTTGGGGTTATCCGTGATTGTGAAGGGGGTTCAGGGGTCCTGAGACCAAAACATTTGAGAACTGTTGGCTTAGGGCAATGTCTTGCCTCCTTTCTTGGACATTTTACTGAAGGGAGACGATTTCCTGTCATTTCCCACAAAGCAAGAAAAAAAAAATTATTAAGAGTGCAGGCTTGGGATTCTGAAGGCTTGAGTCTAAAACTTTCTTCCAGAGCACGCAAAGCTGGTGATACGAAATCAGTGGCTTAAACCCTCGGAGCCTCGGTTTTCTCGTCTGTGAAGTGGGTATCATAAGACCCACCTTTTAGGGGAGTTCTAAAGATTAAAAGTCCTCCCTGACTGTGAGCCCAGTAGAAAGCCCTGTTCTGTGGAAGAAGGGGGTGGCCCAGACCAGCACTTTTGAGACTTTAAAGTGCACACAGATCACCTGCAGATCTTGTTAAATGCACATTCTATTTCCTTTCAATATCCATCATGATCAGACTGGCCATTTCCTTTTATTATTTGATTCGTTGACTGTCTTCTGCATTCAAATGCAAGTACCCATGCAGAGCTCAAGTCATGTCCGTCTTGGTCAGGGGCTCATTAACTACAGCTTGTGGTCCAGATTTGGCCTCTTGTCTCCTTTTTTGTAAATGAAGTTTTATTACAACACAGACCTGTTCGTTCTTTCCTGCTTTTGCTCTCTAACAGCGAAGGAGAAGTGTGAGAGCGACTGTATTGTTCACAGAGTGAAGATATTTACCCTTTCCGGGGCGCCTGGGCGGCTCAGTCGGTTAAGCATCCGACTTGGGCTCAGCTCATGATCTCACTGCTCGTGAGTTCGAGCCCTGCTTCCAGCTCTGTGCTGACAGCTTAGAGCCTGGAGCCTGGAGCCTGCTTCCGATTCTGTGTCTCTCTCCCTGTTCCTCCCCTGCTCGTGCTTCTCCCCCATCTCTAATATAAAATAAAATAAAATACAAAATTTAAAACAAGAGATATCTACCCTTTTCAGAAAACCCGTGCTGACCTTGGCTGTCGTCAGCTGCTCTAGTACAGTCTGGCCATAGTGGACACTCAGCAAATACTTACTGAGCATGTATTAAGTACGCTTTCCAGGTATCGTCCCATTTAATCCTCCGTGAGGCAGATGCCAGTAAGGGTCCACAAGCCTGAAATTCCAAAAGCTGTATATACTTTTAAAAAACAGCTTTGGCAGCAAAGTGAGCTGACCTCCCTCATCTGGCTACAGAACA
Organism: Puma concolor; assembly: GCF_028749965.1. NCBI lineage: Eukaryota > Metazoa > Chordata > Mammalia > Carnivora > Felidae > Puma > Puma concolor. The sequence goes on from NC_141669.1 coordinate 132,778,032, forward strand.
CGACTTGAATGAAGGTGAGGCTGTTGACCGTGGGCATCCATTCTCCCGAATTCAGTCTTTGCAGGTTTCTCTGCAGACTTGTGGATGAGGCAGATCCCCGGGCCCCGGCCGGAGATCCTGTGTAACAGGGCCGAAGCCCCACCTTACCTTTTTAAAATCTGAAAATTCTGAATTCCAAATCCTATTCGGCGCTGAGGATTTGGATGAGAGATTTGGACGTGTACTTTCCCTTATTTTAAGGCTGAGGAACTCAGAGGCTGAATAACAGTGCTCGTGTGTGGCAGAGCCCCGCTTTGAATCACGGAATCCGATCCCTAGGATGCATCCGTAACTGGGAGGCTATCTTAGAAGAGGCGGGTGCTGGTGCTCGTCGACTGGTTGAATTAACCAGTAAATGCAGCTGACTGAGCCTTGTTCCAAACCCTGGGCTGTTTACCTGCTGCTGGAGAGACTCCTGCTTTTTCCGGGAAAGAACGTCTTTCCAGGCCAAGCGCTGCCGCTGTAAATGTGCATGCGAAACACGCACGCATGCACGCTTGCGCACACACACGCGCACGCACGCTCATGCACGCGTGCAACACATTCACGCACACCCCCACACGCATGTGTGCACACACACATGCACGCGTGCACACACCCACACACGCACGCGCATGCGCACACACATGCTTGCACTCACACGCACACATGCATGCACACACACTCATGCACGCGTGCAACACATTCACGCACACCCCTACACGCATGTGTGCACACACATGCACGCGTGCACACATTTTCATGCACACACCCACACATGCACGTGCATGCGCACACACATGCTTGCACACATGCACGCACACACACTCATGCACGCGTGCACGCACACACACATGCACACACACAGACACACCAAGACTCAGAAAGGAGCTCTATGCTACTATATTTCCTAGAGCCTTGTGGCCGCCTGTTGTTGCCAGCAATCTCATCTTTATGAATCAGGTGACAAAACCCACTAGTTACCAGGCGGGGGAAAGAAAACAGGCGCTTTTCCAGCCAGGCAGCGTTGAGCTGAGCAGTTTGTCATTGTGGTTAAACCTCTTCTGCCTCCATCAGGGCACGGCACCTTGTAAAAAAAAACAAAAACTATTACTGCTTTCTCTCTCTGGGTTCGGGGGCTGCCCTGGTCCTGAAAACTCAAAGCCACGGCCAACAGGAAGAGTGTAATTTGTCTGTTGGGTACTCAGCCTGGAATAGGGCATTGGGGTATATAGTAATGCTGTTTCCAAAGCGTGAAAGCATTATTTCCTCTAGTCGAGAGAGGAAGTGAGCCCTCCCCTTGCGCGCTTGAAAGCTTCCTTGAGAAGATGTGAAGTTGCCTCTAGAAGGCAGTGGAAAATTAATGTGGTTCTAAGTGAGCCAGAGTGCCTTCAAAAAAGGCTTGGAGGCGTGAGATGGGCTATATAGCTTCACAGAGGCTGATGTTGATTAAAACATGGTTATAGACAGGTGACTACTATAGGATTTCCTTAAAAAGGCATGTATCTGCGTGTGTGTGTGTGTGTGCGCGCGTGTGTGTGTGTTTCTGTAAAAATATAGAAAAAAGAATAGGAAAAATACACTCCCCGTTAACACAGGAAGTAGATGAGAAGCAGCGGGGGCGGAGGAAGGTGTGTGTGTCAGAGAGAGAGGAGGGCAACTTTCTATTTTCACTCGTATATATTGCAATATTCTTCCTTTGGTTGTGGACTCTAAAAAAAAAACAGATTAAAATTAACTTGCAACAACAAACAAATAAAAAGCCCTCAAGGAATCAGCTTTATAATAATCAGAAAGCCCTATAGCTTCTAAGAATTAGAAAGCCCCAGGCACAATGACTTCCTGGTTTGGGCATTCCTAGTTACATCATGTTTGGAAAGTTGACAGAATTCTACCTTGTCCCTAGACGGTAGATTACTTAAAACGGTTATCGGCACTTCCTTGTTGAACAAAAGGGACACATTCGGTTCCCTCGCTCTCTGTCCTCTCTCCCTCTCTCGTACTCGGCTTAAAGTTATTAACCTTCTTTTTTTGAGAAATAAGAAGCATCTAAAATGATGGATGGTTTTTATAATGTATCTTTCAGAATACACATCCCACTCGCTTAAGGCCTCCAATTATATCTTTGCGGATATAATTCCGCAAATAATATAAATCCGATATAAAATCGGATCTCTTTCAAAGACCAAGACAGGGAGGCAGTAGATCCTGGAGGGGCCTTTTGATTAGGCACAAAAATATTTGGCCTTTGGTTAACCTGCTGTAAAGCAACCTGTTTGCCTTGTCACTTTCAGATGGTCATTTCGTAGAAGTTTCGCTAGATTGTTTGTGGCTTTTTTTTTTTTTTTTTTTGGATTGTCAGTTACTTTTGTCTGATTTATTCCTCATAAATCTGTTAAATAGAAAATAGGAGGTGGGTGAGGAGCCTGGGGAGGGTGGGATGGTGAAAGGGAGGAGCACACCCACCGCTATTTGCAAGATATCAGGAACTCAACACAAGGTGGCTGGTGACAAGCCCCGGGTTGAGAAGCGTTTCCAGCTTGCGGGTGTGAAACTGGCGTCTCGCGGGAGAACAGCATGCTTCATTACTGGAGCTTTAATCGTCAGCGCTGGAAGAATAAATGACCAGCATGGGTGGATCTTGATTAGGATTTGTGGAGCGGACACATTATTCTCTCAAGGCTGGGATTTCTAACTATATAGGATGCACCACTGGTCGGAAAAAGTTTGTCTGTGTCCCTCGGGTTTCCAGACTTACAGAATAGTACCAGAAAAGCTTATTTGCACCCACCTTTTGGCACATGCTTCTATTAAATGAGAATCTTGCACGAAACTTTGCTTTTATTCATCAAATGAGATGAAGATGTCCTTTGAAATGATCTTAATATTAGATTTGGTTGCTTTTTCCAAGCATTATTCTCCTATTATTTCTTTAAAAAAATTTTTTAACGTTTATTTATTATTGAGAGACAGAGAGATACAGAGCGTGAGCAGGAGAGGGGTAGAGAGAGGGAGACACAGAATCGGAAGCAGGCTCCAGGCTCCGAGCTGTCGGCACAGAGCCCGACGCGGGGCTCGAACTCACAAACTGTGAGATCATGACCTGAGCCGAAGTCGGTCACCCGACCCACTGAGCCACCCAGGCGCCCCTCTTTTTTTTTTTTTTAATTTTTAAAAGTTTATTTATTTTTGAGAGAGAGAGACAGAGTGTGAGCGGGGGAGGGGGAGAGAGAGGAAGACACAGAATCCGAAGCAGGCTCCAGGCTCCGAGCTGTCAGCACAGAGCCGGATGTGAGGCTCGACCTCACGGACCACGAGACCGTGACCTGAGCCGAAGTCGGAAGCTTAGCCGACTCAGCCACCCAGGAGCCCCTCCTATTATTTCTTATTGGATCATCATAGCAACCCGGAGGTGGTCAGAGTTAGCAACCTACACGCCATAGAAACTAAACTCATGCATGTAAACCATTGGCCAGAGAGCAGTTAGAATTCCCAATCTCTTTTGCTCAACACTTTCAGTAAAGACAGGCATACATTTTTTTTTTTTTTTTTTTTTTTTATCGGATGTTATGCAGGTGGAGTTAGGCACCTCCAGGGTTCCTGTCATGCTAAAGGTTCTGGAAAAGTCCCAAGAGCACACTAAAATCCAAAGAAGAGGTTTACCGAAGCATGAGTCACCCTAAAACACCTACTTCGGACTTTGAGGAAGGGACTCATTTTCCCTCTGTCGTCAGGTACACAGCGGCAGCGTTTGCAAAGCCCCGGCAGCGTTTGCAAAGCCCCGCCAGCAACGTGTCTATTTATACTTTGTTTACTACCCTAGGTGGCTGTACAGCTGTGCATTTTTGAGGACCGCACGAGGCTGCTGTGAGTTAATAATCCCAGAGAACCACAGGCTCTCTTTTCCTCCAGGGGTGTGGCCCTTCGTTTACAGAAAGGAAGGCTGAATCACAGAACGGAAAACGGTGACACATAGCCCATCTCCAGCAGAGCGGGAAAACAAAAGTATGGCCGTTCCCTGCTTCACCTTGAGTCGGCATTGTCTTAAAGGTAGACTTTGATCCCAAACTTGAGTCCTTTTGCATTGCGACGCTAACTCGAAGGACAGGATGTCCAGGTCTCTGTGGATGATCTCCCTGTCTCTGCTTGAGAGAAAACAGGTAACAGCGATCTGGTTCCTATGCAATTTAGGGAGGGCAAGGGATCGGTTTCCAGCATGCACAAAAGCGAGGTAAAGTGAACGATGATGACAAAATGTATGATAAGTAACCATCACGGCTCACTTACAGCTGTATGTTAGGTGCTGTAGGCGCTTTGCGGGTACTCATTCACTTCATGCTCGCATCAAACCCTCAAAGGGAGATGCTGTTATTTTTTAATTTTTATTTTTTTTAACATTTACGTATTATTGAGAGACCGAGAGAGACAGAGCACGAGCAGGGGAGGGGCAGAGAGAGGGGAAGACGCAGAATCCGCAGCAGGCTCCGGGCTCCGAGCTGTCAGCCTGGAGCCCGACGAGGGGCTCAAACTCACAATCTGAGAGACGGTGACCTGAGCCGAAGTCAGATGCTCAACCGACTGAGCCCCCCGGGCGCCCCAGGACATGCTGCTACTACCCAACTTTACAGTTGAGATAGCCAAAGTTCAGAGAGGCTAAGAAACTTGTCCAAGGCTGGTAATGTCCTCATCTTTGCCCTGGAGATGATTAGGAACATAAGTTTTGGCATCTACGATCGCAGTTTTAGTTGGCCGGGCCCATACTGGTCCATTTGGTGGCTTTGTGCTGATGAGCACAAATGATGTGCTGATGAGAAAAAGCGGCTCCCTCAGGGCAGGTGGGCTGATGGCTCCCACTTGGCAAGCGGAGGAAGGACGAAGTTTGGGCAGAAACTCACTTCTCTGCCCTGGGTGTCCTTGCGTAGGGCCACCCTGTATGCCTGCGGGGGCGTGTGGCTCCCGCACATGCTAGCTCTGAGACCACGAGCGGCACCCTCTGTGTCTTTGAGTCTCTGTTTCTTCATTTAAAAATCAGGTGGATGGGGCGCCTGGGTGGCGCAGTCGGTTAAGCGTCCGACTTCAGCCAGGTCACGATCTCGCGGTCCGTGAGTTCGAGCCCCGCGTCAGGCTCTGGGCTGATGGCTCAGAGCCTGGAGCCTGTTTCCGATTCTGTGTCTCCCTCTCTCTCTGCCCCTCCCCCGTTCATGCTCTGTCTCTCTCTGTCCCAAAAATAAATAAAAAACGTTGAAAAAAAAAAAATTTAAAAATCAGGTGGTGAGGGTCCGCACTGAATCTACCTGGCCTGTGGGAAGAACTAAGCAGGCAAAATCAAACATGAGATGGTTACATTGCACCTTCTGTGGGATCATAAACTCCTTGGCAACAGGAAGGAGTCATTTAGAGACTCGTTTTGAAATGCCATGGACTGTATATCACAGGAAAGGCTGTGGTGCTTCCTAAGAAGCAGATCATGTCTTCCATTCTTTTTTTATTTTATTTTATTTTATTTTATTTTATTTTATTTTATTTTTTATTTTTTAAAATTGACATCCAAATTAGTTAGCATCGAGTGCAACAATGATTTCAGGAGTAGATTCCTTAGTGCCCCTGATCCATTGGGCCCATCCCCCCTCCCACAACCCCTCCAGTAACCCTCAGTCTGTTTTCCGTATTTAAGAGTCTCTTCTGTTTTGTCCCCCGCCCTGTTTTTATGTTATTTTTGCTTCCCTTCCCTTATGTTCCTCCGTTTTGGCTCTTAAAGTCCTCATATGAGTGAAGTCATATGATTTTTGTCTTTCTCGGACTAATTTCACTTAGCATAATACCCTCCAGTTTCATCCACGTGGTTGCAAATGGCAAGATTTCATTCTTTTTGATTGCCGAGTAATACTCCATTGTATATATATATATCCCACATGTTCTTTACCCATTCATCCATCGATGGACACATGGGCTCTTTCCATACTTTGGCTACTGTTGATCGTGCTGCTATAAACATGGGGGTGCATGTGTCCCTTCGAAACAGCACACCTGTATCCCTTGGATAAATGCCTAGTAGTGCAATTGCTGGGTCGTAGGGCAGTTCTATTTTTAGTTTTTTGAGGAATCTCCATACTGTTTTCCAGAGGGGCTGCACCAGTTTGCATTCCCACATGTCTTCCACTCTTACCATTGAAAGATGTTGGTGCTTGAATCACTTGTACAATTAAGCTACGTTCCCAGGAAACTGCCTTCCTTGGATTGCTGCCTTGAATGCACTATATTGAAGTAACAGGGTCAATAACACTAAATTTAGGAATTGTCTTCAGAATGGCTTTCAGTGAGTCTGAATCCTTACAGATATTATGTGGGAAGCTACACGCGAGAGTGTGGGAGTATCAGATGGCCCCCTGTGCATTGCAGAGCCGCCCCTTAATAGCTGTGGGATTTTGGACACCTTTCTTTTTTTTTTTAATTTTTTTTAATGTGTATTTATTTTTGAGAGAGAGAGACAGACAGACAGACAGAGCATGAGCAAGGGAGGGGCAGAGAGAGGGGGAGACACAGAATCCGAAGCAGGCTCCAGGCTCCAAGCTGTCAGCGCAGAGCCCGACTCGGGGCTCAAACTCATGAACCGCGAGATCATAAGCCGAAGTCGGACGCTCAACCAACTGAGCCACCCAGGCACCCCTGGACACATTTCTTAGCCATGCTCTGTATTAGTTTCCTCTTCTGTGAAATGGGGATAATAACAGCCTCTCTCATAGACCTATGAGGGGTAAATGAGAAAAATTCATCTAAGATGTGTCACATCATCCGTGGCAAATAGTAAGTGCTCAAAAAATGTTAGCTGGAAGGGGCACCCGGCTGGCTCAGCCGGTGGAACATGCGACTCTTTTTAATTTTATCTGAAGTTCATTTATTTATTTTGGGAGAGAGAGAGAGAGCACGAGAAGGGCAGAGAGAGAGGGGGAGAGAGAGAGAATCCCAAGCACTGTGACAATGCAGAACCCGAAATGGGACTCAAACCCACAAACCGTGAGATCATGGCCTGAGTCAGAATCATGAGTTGGTTGCTTAACCTACTGAGCCACCCTGCACCCTTGCTTTATAGAATATTTGTACCGGCTCCCGAAAGTGGGTTCTAATTAGCTTAAACTATTTAGAGTGGTCCATTTCTTCTTATCAGTGATTAATTTATGTGATATATGACATCATTGATATATGACATCATTTTGGGCAATGAGATTTGAGGGAAAGTGTGACAAGGGTCTCAGGGAAAAAGTACTTTCTTCGTAAAGAGAGGCTCAAGAAACTGAAGAAAAAAAGAGTAATTTCTCTGCCTCTGGATGTGGTTGTGTGAAGACGTGATGGCTGGAGCCACGCAACAGTATTGCGAACATGAGGGGGGCTGGCTTGGTAAGACCAGGCCCATCTGCTGGGGTTTGTAGAACAGAAAGATGGTAGGGGCGCCTGGGTGGCTCAGTCGGTTGAGTGTCTGACTGCGGCTCAGGTCATGATCTCCCGGTTCCCGAGTTCGAGCCCCGCATTGGGCTCTGGGCCGACAGCTCGGAGCCTGGAGCCTGCTTCGGATTCTGTGTCTCCCTCTCTCTCTGCCCCTCCCATGCTCACACTCTGTCTCTCTCTCTCAAAAATAAATAAACATTAAAAAAAATTTTTTAATAAGAAAAAAAAGAACAGAAAGCTGGTAAAAACCCATGTTATTCAAGAGGCCACTGAGCTGCTGAATTAGCTGAAGCTTCTTCCAGTTCTTCCAGATTTTTTTTTTTTTTTTGTCAGCAGACAGAGTCCATACTGCTTCTCTCTTTATTTCTTTATTTTTTTATTTTATTTTTTTTTTATTTTTTTTTTTCAACGTTTATTTATTTTTGGGACAGAGAGAGACAGAGCATGAACGGGGGAGGGGCAGAGAGAGAGGGAGACACAGAATCGGAAACAGGCTCCAGGCTCCGAGCCGTCAGCCCAGAGCCCGACGCGGGGCTCGAACTCACAGACCGCGAGATCGTGACCTGGCTGAAGTCGGACACTTAACCGACTGCGCCACCCAGGCTCCCCTATTTCTTTATCTTTTAATTAAAAAAATTTTTTTAAGTTTATTTTGAACGCAGCACAAGTGGGGGAGGGGCAGAGAGAGAGAGGGAGAGAGAGAATCTCAAGCAGGCTCCCAGCAGCCAGCACAGAGCCTGATGCTGGGCTTGAACTCCTGAAACCATGAGATCGTGACCTGAGCTGAAACCAAGAGTTGGTCGCTTAATCCACGGAGCCACCCAGGCGCCTCTATTTTTTAAATTTTTACTAAGTTTATTTTTATTTATTTTGAGAGAGGGAGTGTGTGTGCTCATGTGCGTGAGGGAGGGGCAGAGAGAGAAGGAGAGAGAGAATCCTAAGCAGGCTCCACACTGTCAGCACAGAGCCCGTCTCGGGGCTCAAACCCACGAACCGTGAGATCATGACCTGAACTGAAATCAAGAGTCAGACGCTTAGCCTACTGAGCTATCCAAGTGCCCGTCTTTTTAAATTTTTATGAATTTATTTATTTATTTATTTATTTATTTATTTATCTTCTCCTGCTTCTTATTTTTCTTTTCTTAAATGCCTATTTTTGAGAGAGACAGAGAGACAAAGTGCGAGCCTGGGAGGGGCAGAGAGGAAGACGCAGAATCCGAAGCAGGCTCCAGGCTCCGAGCTGTCGGCACAGAGCCCGACGCGGGGTTCGAACTCACGAAGTGTGAGATCGTGACCTGAGCTGAAGTCGGACGCTCAACCGACTGAGCCACCCAGGCGCCCCTTGAACTTTTTATTTTTAAAGTAGTCTCTGTGCCCAGTGTGGGGGCTCCAACCCACAACCCCGAGATCACGAGTTGCACGCCCCACTGGCTGAGCCAGCCAGGCGCCCCTCTTTACTTCTCGACTGCCTCATTCTGTAGCATGTAAGGTTCATGAGAGCAAGAACTTTTTGGTTCCTGTTGATAGATAGGTCTAGCTCCCCATATAGTGCCTGGTACACAGTGGTTGTTTTCTCTCTCTCTCTCTCTCTCTCTGCATAATGAATGTATATACTCTGGTGATTGAGTGCAGAATTAATTTGGTTCAAACACACCTGACTTTGAACTCTGACCCTGCCACTTGCTAGCAATGTGGGCCTGGTCAAGGGTGCTGCTGGGCCTCAACTTCTTCATCAGGAAAATGTTTTCCCAAAACCTGTCTCGGGGCGCCTGGCTGTCTCCGTTGGTCGAACGCGCGACTCTCGATCTCACGGTTGTGGGTTCAAGCCCCACGTTGGGTGTAGTGGTTGCTTTAAAAAGAATCTCTGGGGTGCCTGGCTGGCTCAGTCGGTTAAGCAGCTGACTCTCGATTTCCAAGTAGGTCACGATCCCATGGTTTGTGAGTTGGAGCCCTGCGTCGGGCTCTGTGCCGACAGCACGGAGCCTGCTTGGGATTCTCTCTCTCCTTCTCTCTCTCTGCCCCGCCCCCGCTCGCGCTTTCTCTTTCAAAATAAATAAATAAAATAATAAATACAACAATAAATTTAAAAAGGGATAAAATAAATAAATAAAAATAAAAGAAGTAAAAAAATTGGGATGCCCGGGTGGCTCAGTCAGTTAAGTGTCCAACTTCGGCTCAGGTTCCTGAGTTCAAACCCTGCGTCAGGCTCTGGGCTGATGTTCAGAGCCTGGAGCCTGCTTGGGGTTCTGCGTCCCCCTCTCTGCCTGCTCCTCCCCTGCTTGTGCTCTGTCTGTCTCTCTTTCTCTCTCTCTCTCTCTCTCAAAAGATAAGTAAACAATAAAAAAAATTAAAATAAGGAAATGAAACTTAAAAAAGTATTAAAACAAATCTTCACAACAGCCTGCCGCATCCCCGAGTCGTTCGAGGTGTTCGAGACCAGGGTTAAGGAGTGTCAAGTTCTGAGGTGTCCTGGGGCCCCGCACCTGCTCGGCAGGAGCGTGACTTCTCAACAGGCAATAGTTAAAGGCACTTGCCCTGGACCCAGGAGCCGCCCTCTTTGCTTTTCCCAAAGTGAGTGTTTTGAAATATTTCATCGGGCAAAATGTGGGAGAATTGAGAAAAAGATGTAAACCTAAACAAATATCTCAAAACTGCTGTCCGCCCAGGTCAGCGGTAAGAAGCTGTGTGCATTCCGCACAAACAGATGTTAGTACAGCGTGGGGCCACCGGCCGTCTGCACCGCAAATCTTGGAATTCCTCTCAAGAAAGGTATTGCTGTCTCTCCCCCCCCAACCCCCCCCACCTCCCCAGGTTGACCAGCAGAAACACTGCTGACAGCAATGAGGGGAAAGGTTTATCCCACTTGGCTATTTTTAGCTCCCCCTTGATGTCTTGCATTTCACATATTGAGCTTGTTTGCAAAGTTCCCTTCCAACCCAAATAAACCAGGTTCAGTGATGAAAGGACGCAGGTTACTGCTTTCTGATTCTCCAGGGAGCAGGCAAGGAAGCCAGGTTCCCTGTGGAATGTTCTGGGAGGGTGTCGGCCTCCGAGAGGATCCTGTAAGAGGCCAAGCTTCCTTCAGCACCCAGCTTTCTCCGGCCCCCCAAGATAATCCTCTGGACCATAATCTTTCAGGACTTTCTATTCAGATTCCATAAAATCTTTTTTTGGGTTTTCCTGTCCCCTGCTGGGAGTATCACTGCCATACCTGGTGAAAGAAAATACACCATTTTTATTCATTCATTCATTCATTCATTCATTCTGCAAGTCAGCAAATAATTATCAGGTGCCTACTGCATGCCAGATACTGTGTTCAAGAGTCCCTGTTCTCAGAGCGCCTGGGGGGCTCAGCCGGTTGAGTGTCCGACTTCGGTTCGGGTCACGATCCCGTGGTTCGTGGGTTCGAGCCCCGTGTTGGGCTCTGTGCTGACAGCTCAGAGCCTGGAGCCCGCTTCGTATTCTGTGTCTCCCTCTCTCTCTGCCCCTCCCCCGCTCAGACTCTTTCTCTCTCTCTCTCAAAAATAAATAAACATAAAAAAAATTTTTTTTAAAAAGTCCCTGTTCTCATGACACCTCTTTCTTTTTTTTTTAATTTTTTAATTTTTTAAATGTTTAAAAAATTTTTATTAATTTTTTTATTTAACTATTTAACTTGTTTTATTTTTTATTTTTTTTAAATTTACATCCAAGTTAGTTAGCAACATGGCACCTCTTTCTAATAGGAGAGCTAATCAAGCACTAATAAGTAAAAAAAAATTTTTTTAATCAATCCCAAATTGAACAGAATACCGTTATATTTATTCTAATTACAATGCATAAAATAACTATTATTAATACACGACAACCTCAATATAGGACTTATTACCTGCTGGGTCGTATCCGAAACTCTTCATATACCAACTCATGTCATGCCATTTATAAAATAGGGGAAATTAAGAAACCAAAACCTAAGTATCTTTAAAAAAAAGTTTTTAATCTTTATTTATTTTGGAGAGAGAGAGAGAGTGAGTGGGGGAGGAACAGAGAGAGAGGGAGACACAGAATCCAAAGCAAGTGTTAAGTATCTTTTAAACGTCCTACGGCCGGTTTACTAACCAGTGGGATTTGAAGGTCAGCCGCGTGGATTTTAGAGTGCACCTTGAACCCCTACCACACACTCCCTATGATCTTGAAGACAGCACGTTGAATAAGTGACAAGGTGGAGTCAGGACCTGCCACGTCCCGTGAAGACGTCAGAGGGGTGATGACGGGGACTTGGCTTATGGATGGGGAGGGGGCCAGGCACAGACCGCAAAGATAAGAAGGGGTCAGAGGAGAGCCCTGCAGGTGCAGAGAGAGAACAGCAGATGCGAACACCAGAGGCAGGCAGGTAGGAGCCAAGCAATTTCAGGCACAGCGGCAGGCTCACGTGACCGGTGGGTGTGATGGGGACAAGCCGTATTGTGGGGACCCGAGGCTGCACAGGTAGGCAAGGGGATCTAATTCAAATACCACTCCTGGAAGAAAGCTGCCCGATGAATCGTCTTGCTCAGGCTTTGCGTCAGCTCGTGGGGGCTGGCCTTTGGGGCACCGCTCCAGGAGATGCAGAAAACCTGTTTCACATCATCTCTTGTGGTTGAAAACCTTTTCGAATCTTTCCTTTCTGAGCATCTGAGCATAATCGGGTCTCTCTGGAGTGATTGGTGGTCTGCCCTGGGCGACAGCTCCGGACCCGGTGACCTAAGATTAGCTCTAAAGAACTTGTAACGGTTTGCGCCACACTTAAACGCTAACCTCAGGACTTCCCCGAAGCGATGTTTTCTTGGTTGTGGTTTAAAGACAAATTCTGAACCCCAGGTTATTTTCCTAGTATTTCTCTCCATCTCTCTCTCTCTCTCTTTTTGAAGTAGGCTTCACGCTTAGCACAGAGCCCCACGGGAGGCTCGAACTCACGACGCTGACCTCGAGACCTGGGCTGAGATCAGGAGTTGGAGGCTGAACCAACTGAGCCACCCAGGTGCCCCTAATTTACATGATTTCTAAAAATGGGGCCCAGGGGCCAAAAATAGGAAGAAAGGAAGGTGAACTTCATACAGTTGGTTTCCAGTGAATCACGATTTTACTGTCAGCTGTGTATGCTTCCGGAGCGGGGACTCCTTGTGGACCTCTGGCTGTCACAGGTAGGTAACAGGTGTGAATGCAGGAAAAATAAATAGCCCGGCCGATGATCAAATATTTTGCAATGAAGAAATTATTCACTGGCCCTGCTTGGAATTGATGTAATTGGTTAATAGTCTGAGGAGAACAGCTGGAAAACATTGGCGGTCCTGACAGCCCATTTTGGTTGCTCTTCAGAGGGTAATATCTGGGGATTTTCACAGCACATTTGTTAAGAGGAAATGAAGAGTCCAGGCAGCCTGAGTGAGAATCCCCAGATTCCTGATTCTCAGCTATGTGACCTTGGTAAGTTACTTAACATCTCTGTGCTTCCATTTCCTCATTTGCAAAATGGGCATGAAAACAGCAGGGTTGTCCTGGGGATAATTGATACATCAGTTCATAACTGATTAAACTGATCTAAAGAAGGGGGGGGGGTGCCTGGCTGGCTCAGTCAGTGGAGAATGTGACCCTTAGTCCCGGGGTGATGGGTTCAAGCCCCACGCTGGGCATAGAGCTTACTTAAAAACAACAACAACAAACAACAACATACTGATGTAAAGAAGTTAGCTCAGAGCCTGGTATGAGACCTCAATAAACATTTCTATGTGTGTGTTTTTTAAAAATTTTTTTAATGTTTATTTACTTTTGAGAAAGAGAGAGACAGACAGACCGAACATGAGACAGGGAGGAGCAGAGAGAGAAGGAGACACAGAATCCGAAGCAGGCTCCAAGCTCCGAGCTGTCAGCGCAGAGACCCACACGGGGTTCGAACTCACGAAGGGTGAGATCATGACCTGAGCCGAAGTCAGACGTTCAACCGACCGAGCCACCCAGGCGCCCCTGTATGTTTCTTTTTCCATCTCACCCCTTCCGGCCCTCCGTCTGTGGCTGTAGCACTGCTGTCCCATGGCACGTCTCTGGATGACCTCGGGAGGGGGTGGAGTGGTGATCTCAAGGTCCACAGAGCAGCAACCAGGGAGGCCCTTGCAGAGAATTGCCCCCTTACAAAAGGGGCTTTGCCCAATGGCAGGGTTTCTATCGACATTCTGGGACAGACGATCCTTCGTTGTGGGGTGTCTTGTGACCTGTAGGGTGTTTAGCAGCGTTCCTTGTCCCTACCTGCCGGATGCCAGTGGTACCCCTGTCCCCACAATTATGACAGCCAGTTGTCAAGTGTCCCTTGGGGGGCAAACCACGTGATACCTTTTAGCTTTATTGTTAAAAACAATATTGAATTATATACCCTTCTCGCAGGGCAAAAAGAGAAAGAGAGCAGGAGAGTGAAGGATGAAAAGGGGAAGGGGTGGGGAGGAAGGAAGAAAGGAAGGAATCGTACACAAATGGGCAGGGTAAAACCAAAACGAATTAGAACAAAGCACTCGTATCTATCACTACACAAGTTTTATGAAATACCCTTGAAAACTAGTTTTCTTACGTGTGAGTTTGTAGATCGAAATATCCGTGGACCCAACCATGGCACGGATACTAAGAGCAAAGCCTCCTAGATCAGCAATGATGGGGGGGCGCCTGGGTGGCTCAGTCGGTCAGGTGTCCAACTTCAGCTCGGGCCGTGATCTCACAGTTCATGAGTTCGAGCCCTGCACCGGGTTGTCTGCTGTCAGTGCGGAGCCCGCTGTGGATCCTCTGTCCCTCTCTCTCTCTCTGCTCCTCCCTCGCTGGTTCTCTCTCTCTCAGAAATAAATAAATAAAAACAAATTAAAAAAAAAAATGATAGACTTGAATCTGAGCTATGTGACGGTGGCCAAGATACTTCACACCCCCAAACCTCAGTTTCCTCATCTGTAAATGGGAGTTACCATTCGTACCTAACTCAGCACAGTGCCTGCAACATTCACTTACTGTGGGCTCTTCGTATTTGCAAAAAATATTGCCAAGCACAGTGCTTTCCACAAATTAACTCAAGTACTGATCAAATGACCCTACGAATAACTATTGTTTTGTTCCCATTCTGTGGGTAATGAACCTGAAGCTTAGAGAGTAATGTTGGGGGTAGAGGGTTGGTGGGGGGGGGGGCGGCCACACAACTAGGAGACACGAAAGCAGGAGAAGAGCATGGCAGTTAGCCCTCTCAACCGTTCTGCTATCCTGCCATCTTGTTTGCTTTATATTATTCAGAATTCTTTTTTTTAAATTTTTTTTATATTTATTTATTTTTGAGAGACAGAGTGAGAGTGGGGGAGGGGCAGAGAGAGAGGGAGACACAGGATCGGAAGCAGGCTCCAGGCTCTGAGCTGTCAGCACAGAGCCCGACACGGGGCTCAAACCCACAGACCGTGAGATCCTGACCTGAGCCGAAGTCAGATGCTCAACCGACTGAGCCACCCAGGCGCCCCAGAATTCTTTTTTTTATTTAAACATTTTTTTTAATGTTTATTTATTTTTGAGAGAGAGACAGAGCATGAGCAGGGGAGGGGCAGAGAGAGAGAGGGAAACACAGAATCCGAAGCAGGCTCCAGGCTCTGAGCTGTCAGCACAGAGACCGACCCAAGGCTCGAACTCAGGAACCTCAAGATCATGACCTGAGCTGAAGTCCGATGCTCAACCGACTAAGCTACCCAGGCACCCCCGTAGAAAGCTTTTTAAAAGTTTTTATTTCAGGGGCACCTGTGTGGCTCAGTTGGTTAAGCATCTGACTTCAGCTCAGGTCATGATCTCGTGGTTTGTGAGTTCCTGCCCTGCGTCAGGCTCTGTACTGATGGCTCGGAGCCTGGAGCCTGCTTTGGATTCTGTGTCTCTCTCTCTGGCCCTCCCTCACTCATGCTCTGTCTGTCTGTCTCTCTCTCAAAAACAAATAAACATTAAAACAAAAAGTTTTTATTTCAATTCCAGTTAGTTAACATACAGTGTTGGAGAAAACTTTTTTTTTAATTGGAGAATAATTGACACACAATACAATATTAGTTTCAGGTGTAGAATGTAGTGAGTTAATATTCACATACATCATGGAATGATTACCCCAGTAAGTCCAGTTATGATCTGTCACCATACAACTTGTTACAATATTATTGACTATATTCCTTACGCTGTACATTACATCCCCATGTCTTATTTATTTTTGTACCTGGCAGATTATAGTCTTCCTCCCTTCATTTGCTTTATCCATCTCCCCACCCCCTCCCCTTTCCACGTTGTCACAGATGGCAAGATCTCATTCTTTTTTTTTTTTTTATTAAAATTTTTTCAACGTTTATTTATTATTGAGAGACAGAGAAAGGCAGAGCACGAGCAGGGGAGGGGCAGAGAGAGAGAGGGAGACACAGAAGCCAAAGCAGACTCTGGGCTCCCAGCTGTCAGCACAGAGCCGGATGCGGGGCTCGAACTCACAAACGGTGAGATCATGACCTGAGTCGAAGTCGGAGGCTTAACCGACAGAGCCACCCAGGTGCCCCGATCTCATTCTTTTTGATGGCTGTCTACTATTCCGTTGAATATATCTACCACATCTTCTTTGTCCGTTTGTCTATCGATGGACACTTGGGTTGCTTCCTGCCATGCCTTGGCTATTGTAAATAAAGCTGCGACGTAGGTGGGCTTTCAGTGTTTTTGTCGTAGAAAACTTTTATTTTTTGTATCTTAAAATTTTTTACATGTTGATTTATTTTTAAGAGAAGGAGAGAGAGAGAGAGTACAAGTGGGGGAGGAGCAGAGATAGAGGGAGTCAGAGGATCCGAAGCGGGCTCTGTGCTGACAGCAGTGAGCCCAATATGGGGCTTGAACCCATGAACCATGAGATCACGACCTGAGCCGAAGTAGGACACTTAACTGACTGAGCCACCCAGGCGCCCTTTGTTGTAGGAAACTTTTAACAGAGTACAGACATCGACTACAAAGTCCATTTTCATGACAGATTTAACCTCACATCGCAGATGATTAGCTCACTTGGAGAGGCGCTCTCGGGAAATATTATAAACTCCTTTCATGTAAAAGATAAGAAACACAGCCTATTAGGTCAGCCTCTACTTGAATTTAGATCTTAAAAAGCACATTAGCTAGAAGCCTCGACTCTGGTGAACAGAGATCAGACATGTGGTTCTAGAATTTACCATATGTAATGTAAGAATATGGTAAATTAGTAAACATTAGTATATCTGAATCCTTTAAAAGTACATGTTTGCTTACCCTTTGAGAGTCTTCCCTCTGCTGATAGGAAGACATGAATTTTTGATGATGACATTTACTTTTTTAGAAAGTTGTATTAGCTACAAGGCCTTGCATAATCTCGCTCCTACGCGGTGTTGTGACATAATCCCATGTATCACCGTCTAGGTGCCACAGGAGACTTTCTGACGCTCACATACAAGCCCTTTCCTACCTCAGGACCCTTGCACGTACCGTCCCTCTGCTTGGAATGCTAGTCCTGCAGACCACGTATCAGTGGCCGGGGACTCCTTGAATTTCTGTACGCTCATAATTTCTCCAGATGCCTTCTCCCAGCCCCTTCTTTTTCATTATCTGCTTTCGCTTTTCATAGCATCGCCACAACCTGATCTATCTTTACCTTTTAAATTGTTTATTGCCCATTTGCCCTAAAAACGTAAGCTCCTTGTCAAACATGTTTGCGTATCCCCAGGATCCCGGCACAATGTCTTGCGTACAGCAGGTGCTAAATAAATAATCTCTGACTTTGTTTTTGACTCTGTGAGTTTACACATAGGTGACCCACTTTGGGTTGCGATCACCTTTGATTTATAGGCAGCTGAATCTTGCTTATTTCCGGTTGCCAAGGGTTGCCTTCCTTGGCGTGACAGCACCAAAGCATTTGTCGTCTTGTGCAGCATGAGTGGGAAGCTGAAATGTCAGGTGACACCAGAGAAAGGATCGGTCCTGGCAGCTCCTTGGACATAGACACATATTAAACATTCAGGGCGTCAGTAGAGGGCTGGCTCGGAGAGAATTCCATCGTTAACACATGACAAGTTGGGGTTTGCAGTCAAAGTCCACTTAGCAAATGTTTATTCTACCACGCACTTTTCTTTTGTTTCCTGTAAGTATAGCTTCCCCCCCCCCCCCCCTTCCAGGATTTGAGGTCAGAAAAACACGAGGAGGCTATTAACATATCAATGGAGGGATCGCTTCGGAATCTAGAATTGGGAATAATATTTGCATCTCGAGCTCAGAAGCCGCCCAGGCAAGCCTGCTCATTGATGGCCTCTAATTTCCCCTTAAAACAGTGCCTGTTTCCGAATAAAAGATTAATACAGGAGGAGAGCTCCGTTTGTCGCGTGATTTATACTCAAATGCTGTCTCCTTTCCTTTCAGGAGCACGATGCATACGCGACCCCACCCCTGAGCCGCTTGCATTCAGTTCCTCCAGAAAGATAGCTGCTGGTCACCAAAGCCTGCCGCTTAATTGAATTTGTCTTTGTCCCCTTGATCTTCACGCTGACAAAAATGTGGGGTGGGTGGGATGTATCCAGAAAAACCAGACCTGAAAAACACAGCCGATCGCTAGGAGACGGAGCTGAGGAAAGAGATACAAAGTGCACTTCACAAAATGAAACTCAGGGATGCCATTTGGAAGGTGGGTCTCTGCTGTACTTCTCTTTGCGTTAGGCATTACCAGCTTCTCCAGTATGGCCCCAGTAGAAACAGGGCGACCTAAGAAGTAAACTACTACTCTAGCTTGGAGCCCTTCTACCATTTTTTGTCTTGGCTGGAATTTCCATGTCGTTTTGGGGAAGAAAAACCCATGAGAGGAGAGGGAAGATTTCTGTTTTGTGGGAAGTTTGGGAAACCTCTTTCTAGAAATGAATGGATGTGAGTAATACCAACCATCGCTACTGGCAACGGGTTATCAAACGACTATTTTTTTTAACCATCGCACTAACTGCCTTCTAGTCTTTATCTCGTTGGATATGGGCCCCGACACCGTGAGGAGGTCCTATTAATATTCCCATGCAGACAAGGCTTGGAGAAGTGCTGTCCAAGTCTGTAAAGAGGCAGAGCCAGATTTTGAAGCTGGGTGCATTTGATTCGAAAAATCTAAGGAGAAGTGGATGCAGGCAGGCGTGCCTCCAGGGACGTTTGTTTCTTTAACGTGGCAGACGGAGGAAGTGTTAGCTTTTCAGGCAGGCAGCCAGTTGGGACTAAAGGTCTTGAGCTTTGAATCCTAGGTGTGGATCCCGTTAACCTTGGCTTACCGACTAGGCACCACCATGTCCCATGGCCAGGTAGGATTCCTAAAGGCAGGTTTCTCGTAACGTGTTGACTTTGGTCATCCTACGTGGTCACGTGGTGACTGACGACACGGCAGAGATGCCCTGAGCAGAGAGGGAAGCTAGGTCGGTAAGAATTGGAATATGACAGTGACCCAGAGCAGAACTCCCTCTGACCCCGGCCGACAAGGACTACATCCCAGGGACTGATCAAAGGAATGACACTCCCAAGACGTCACTCACTGACAGTTCACAATTCTGCTCTGATCTTGGATAAACCCCACGATCCCCAAGGTTGGAGCTGCGTGTGTGAGAGGCAGCCACTGTGTCCTGTTTCCCTCCTTGGTGGGGGACACGTAGAAGAGTTTGCGATCTAGGGATCACAGTCGAGCTAGAATCGAGGCTCTGGTAGAAAGAATGAAATCAGATTTGGGAAGCTTAAAAGGGAACGCGCCTGCTTTTCTAGTTTGGGATAATGATTCCTAACTCCCTAAGTTTGTGACTCTCTGTACTTGCCATTCGCCTTTCCATTGATTGCTTCATGGACTCAAACCGGAAAAAAAAAAAAACAACAAAAAACAAACAACCCAAAAGCAAAACGAGATATTGGTGGAGCTTTGATATGTGTACCCTCTGTTACAGATACTGGGCCTAAGACAGGAGGAGAGACCAAGCTGTAAACAGATAACACAGAACAAAGAATTCCACAAATAAGAACTTAACGGCCATTTTGATGCATGCTTTGAAAAGAAATGAATACAGGATGCGGACTCTATTTGAGCTGCATCTAAACCTCTGTTTATACGTCCTGTCTGCCTGGGGTCCCTTTTCTGTTTCCCTCCCTGAAGCATGTTGCCTAAACTCGTAGACTTACTGTTCAACCGCAGGGTTTTGAATCCTGTATTCTCACTCCGTGGCTGCGTGACCTTGGAAAAGTTACTGAACCTATCTGAGCCTTAGGTCCCTTAGGTGTAGAGTGAAAATAATAGAAATACTTCCAGAGTTATCATTAACAGCAGATGAGATGACTTAAGTAAAGCACTTAGCCTCCGAAACGGGCACAAAGAGGGTGTTCATTAAGTCTAATCGTTGTCCCCGGTCTCTGAATGTGATAACCATGTTGTTTTCCCTCCCCCGGGCTGAAAGGCACCAGACTGCTTGCTCAAGATGTGACGAGGAGGGGGATTTAGACAAGAGGGTCCAGAAGCCTGGACCCTGCCCAACAGCTGTGTGTCCTTGGGCAAGTCAGATGGCCTCTCTGGGCCCCCGTTTCCTTCATCCATAAAGGGAAACTCATAAATCTACTGGAGAATTCGAGTTAATTTAGCTCAGTAAGCGGCAGCTGCTATTATCATGACTTCTTATTACTGTTTGACTCCGTGCAAAACATAATAATGCCCGACTCTGCCTTTTAATCCCACAGTTTGGGTGGTGTTTATGCATCAGTCTACAAAATGAGATTCTGAAAATCCTTCTCCGTAAAGTGAATTGTCTTTACCCCTGACGCTTCTCCTGAGACCTCTTATTCGGTGAGTGAATTGACAAGAGGGGTGTTAGATAAGGGATTTCGTCCTTCAAACACTTCCTTAATCTCCACAGTTGCCATGGAATTTGTGTCGTTTTTGCTTGGGCGATCAGATTACGTTTCATAAACAATATCTCCTATGTTTAAAAATCTTTAAACGGCCACTTGTAAGCGGCTTGACGTGGACTACAGTTAATGCCTTGTTTGACTTGGCTCTTCCTTTGTCCGTGGGGCTGACGGTCAACTGGTTATGCCAGCGCCGGACTCCTAAGCAGAGACCCACGTTTTCCAGAAGCTTCTTGCTTGAAATAGTTCCTTCGTTTTCAGC
This sequence comes from Puma concolor, assembly GCF_028749965.1. Taxonomy (NCBI): domain Eukaryota; kingdom Metazoa; phylum Chordata; class Mammalia; order Carnivora; family Felidae; genus Puma; species Puma concolor. The sequence continues at coordinate 132,798,664 of NC_141669.1, forward strand.
ACATCAGCCATCCCTTGTAACTTTCCAGAGATGGGCGTTTTTGGTGCTTTCGTAGATTTCTTGTTTTCCCCGGTATTCACCCTCAGTGTCCTTCTCCCGGCACTTTCCAAGTCAAAATTGTCAGCTCACCTGACCCGTCAGCACCCTGGGGCCACTGGGCAGAAGTGGGTATCTGAAGGTGCGTTTGTCACTGCAATTTTCACTAAGTTTTAATTTTCAAACTGAGGGATTAACCCCCCTTTTGTTTGGGGCGCCTGGGTGGTGGCTCAGTCGGGTAAGCCTCCGACTGTTGATTTCGGCTCAGGTCACCATCTCACGGTTTGTGGGTTCAAGCCCCGTGTTGGGCTCTGCGTGGACGGTGTGGAGCCTGCTTGGGATTCTCTCTCTCTCCCTCTCCCTCCGCCTCCTCCTGTTCTTTCTCTCTCTTTAAATAAGTAAACATTTAAAAAAAAAGTCCCCTTTTGTTCATTGGAGCTCGTGTTTATGGGCTTCTCCTGTATGTGACTCGCTGGATCTGAGCTATCCACTTAATTCTCCAGTTCTCGACAGCATCTAGCGGGTTCTACCTGCAAAAATATGTCCCCCCCCCCCCACTCCGCTCCCACTACCGTGATCCGCTCTCAACCTACCTGCTTCGTGCTGACTCTCCTCGATCCATCGCTCACAGAGCAGCCCTAACGGCTCTGAAAAACGCACAGCAGATCATGCCAGCTCAGTGTTGAAAACCTTTCCATGGGTCCCCATTGTACTTCAGGCAAAAATGAAAATTTCTCTCCAGGAGGTCGGGCCCTTGCTCCCTCGACACACGGATTCCAGCCACCCCTGTTCCCGCTTGGAGCCACACTCCCCTCCTCTCTCCTGGACAAGTCAGACTTGTCTTGGCCTCAGGGCCTTTGCCCTTGCTTTTCTTTGAGCCTCAAGAGCCCTTGTCCCAGACACTAGCTTGCCGGGCTCCCTAGTACCTGTTAGCCGTCAGCAACACTGGCCTGTCCTCCGAGAGCCTTCTCTGGCACGGCCTGTCCCTGCCCCAGCTCAAACAGCTGCCCTGGTCATTCTGTCCCAGAGCACCGAACAACACGTGGCATTGCCATTTATTTGTTTTATTCTGGCTTCGTTTTCTCTCGGAGCGAGCTCCGAGCCTCAGCCCTACTGACATGGGGCGCGGGCTAACTTTTCGTTGGAGGGACCGTCCTGTGTATCGTGGGGTGTTTAGCTGCTTGCGTGGCCCGCTAGGTCCTCCCACTAGATCCCAGTGGCACTTCTCCTGTGCCCCCCACTCAACCCCCCCCCCCGACTTGTGACAACTAAAAATGTCCCCAGACATTGCCAAATGTCCTCTGGGGGGCAAAACTGGTCTCGGTGGAGACACGCTGGTCTAGAATCTGAAGTCTTACCTTGGCCTAAAACAACGCCTGGCACAGAAATGAGTAGGCAGGAGTTTACTTGTCGGAGCGAAAGAGCGTTCCTACCCGGTACGGTAGGTGATCCCGTCTCCACCACACAGAGCTGCGGAGGCCCCGGAACCCGCGTGACCTGCCTGGGGACACAGCCGACAGGTGTTGGAGCTGGAGGCCACCCAAGGCGGTCAGACATCTAAGTTCAATCTCTTTGCTTCAGGCCACGTGAACACGCAGCCAATACGATGATAATGCTTTCTAAGCCTCTCCTTACCAAGCACCACGGAGTGCCACCATCAATGGCCTCAATTTACCCTACATTCTGTGCAGGAGAGACCATTCTCAGCACCTTCTTCAGCGGATTTCATCTACTTTGTACCTAGTGCCGAGAAATAAAAATAGTGTTTTGACATCTGGTAGCAACACCCTCTTACAGAGAGAATTATTGTGGTTGTAAACACGTTGCTAGCTCTTTAAAACAATTCAAGCTTTGGAATAGTTGTCACATCCACATGGTTTGAAAAGAAAACAGTATAAAGAGGAATATAGTGAGAAGCCCCATTCCTGTTTCCATCGGACCCATCCTCTGATTCCTTTTGATGAGTTTGCTGGGTGTCCTTCAGAGCTGTCTCTTCGTTTTTGTTTTTTTCAGATTAAAAAAAAATTTTTTTTTAACATTTATTTATTTTTGAGAGACAGAGAAAGGCAGAGTATGAGCAGGGGAGGGGCCGAGAGAGAGGGAGACAGAGAATCCGAAGCAGGCTTCATCCAGGCTCCGAGCCACCAGCACAGAGCCCGACGCGGGGCTCGAACTCACGGACCGCGAGATCATGACCTGAGCCGAAGTCGGATGCCCAACCGACTGAGCCACCCAGGCGCCCCTGTTTTTTTTAAGATTTTATTACTTAAAATTGTTTTTTATTTAAAAAAATTTTTTTTAAAGTTCATTTATTTATTTTGAGAGAGAGAGAGCGTGGGGAAGGGCAGACAGGGAGGGAGAGAGAGAATCTGCACGGTCAGCACACAGCCTGACGTGGGGCTCGAACTCACAAACCGTGAGATTGTGACCTGAGCTGAAACTAAGAGTTGGACACTTCACCGAATGAGCCACCCAGGGGATCCTTCCTTCTTTTTTAGAGCTGCAGAATATTCCACATAGGATCACAGTCAAATGTATTCAACCAGTTTTCTGTTGCGGGGTATTTGGGTTGTTTCTTTCTTGTCTGTGATGAACAGTGCTGACACGAAGAACCTCGGTGTCCATTATTTTCCCGAACCTATCGGAGAGACACGTGTGCGCGTGAGCCGGGAGGGGCAGAAAGAGAGGGAAAGAGAATCCCAAGCAGGCTCTCCGCTGGGGTTCGGTCTCATGAACCGTGAGACCGTGACCTGGGCCGAAACCAAGAGTTGGACGCTTAACTGAAGGAGCCACCCGGGGGCCCCACCCCCTGTTATTTTTAAGTGCTCTGCCACGGTACATCTGTTAAAGGCTGTTGGGCAACAAATAAACAAATCTTACGTTAGCATTCAAAAAAAATATGAGTAAACCTGCCGAAAGATGTCTAGGCTTCTGTTATTGTCACACGTGTCTTTCTATGTCATTAGAACCAGCTCATTTTTACTGTTTGTATTTTCTCTTTTTCTAAAGGTTAAAGCAACCCACCAGTTTGCCTGAAAGCTGTTTACACCGGGAAATGTTAAGGGTAAGCCGGCCACACGCTTGTATGATAGCCCTTCCTGCCAAGTGCCCAGCCCATGTTGGGAGGGCTTGCATTGCCTGTTAGCAAGAGGACCTGTCTCTGGAAATGGTAGCTTTCTCTCGATCGGCATGAAAGGCCTGCTTGGCTCTTTTCAAGTTGCTCAAATTCCTAGTAGGGCTCTGGTCCTGATTTCTTCCACCTGCTTTTCAAAATTGCAGGTGACTTCTCTCCCGGGTGCCTTGGTTGGTTACGTCTGCCGTAGGACGTCCATCGTGTCTGAATCAAGCTTCTTCACTCTGCTTCCCGGGGCCATTTCCCTGCAACTTGCTTGCATGCTAATTTCCAGTGGAACACTTTTTTTTTTTTTAAATGCGTGTGACTCAGGACTCAGGCTCAGTGCAGCACTTAGGTGTGCGTGAGGGAATGCTAAAACGTTCTGGCCAGAGGAGAACAGCATGGCCACGAAGAAGCTGAGATCATATGCTGGGCTCAGATCATGGTGTGTGTGTGTGTGTGTGTGTGTGTGTGTGTGTGTTGGATGGCTACAAATTTATCTGGGGACTTGTGGAGAAAGGTATTAAAACAAATAGCCTCACAAGGAATTACTGCCATGCAGGGCAGTGTTACATAGATTGGTGAATCTTTATGTATTTTGACATGTGTCAGTCTTGCTGGCTTTGGCTATGACCTACATTAGGCACTGACTCAAGGTTCTTCAGGGAGATGCATTAACCTACCAAGTCAGAAGGCATGATGGTTGAGATGGGCCAGCCAGCTATGACCCACAGGCCGAATCCCATTTACGTCCAGTTTAGTAACTTAATGGTCATGTGGGGGCTGCATATTTGAGCAGGATTTTGCCAGGCAGGTTGGGGAGGAAGAACACCCTCGCATGGGTTGGCAGACTACAGTCTGAGGGCCAAATGAGGCATACCGCCTGTGTTTGTAAATAAAGTTTTATGTGAACACAGTCAGACCCCTTTGTTAAAGTATTGCCTACAAACTGCTTTCGCTCTGCAAAGGCAGAGACCGTATGGTCCCCCAAGCCTAAAATATTTGCTGTCTGGCCCTTTACAGGAAAAACTGACCCTGCCCACCGCTAGGGTTGGGATTAGGCACTGAAGCTATGAATCAACAGCTTGCCTTCCAATCTCAAGGTTACTTGTTTCTGTGTAACCTTGGTTACATACCTATAAAATGGAAATATGCATATTCCTGGGTTGCTGTGAGAAGTAAATTCAATAATTATCATGATTCATTTTAATGAAAGACTTCCAGAGTTTTTCCCATATCCTTGATGCCCTGGATTATAATCATGCTGGATCTTTTCTGTCGTTATAAAATTTAAACGTCAAAAATATTTGAGGAATTTGGGCTGCCACCCTTCTCGTTCCAGGAATAAAAGTTCCCGAAATGCTTGCAGCGTATTTTCGGGGTATTTGATGTTGATTAGTGGAGCCCGTGGCAGCTTAGGAACTGTCCATTGGTATGTCTTTGGTCTAGTTGGGATCTCGTTTCGAGACTAAACCGTTAAGGTATACAGGTGAAATTTCTAGGACACAGACAAACTGGTAAGAGGGGATCAAGGTTCGCAGTGGTCTCCGTAGAGTCAAATAAAGGATTTGGAGGAAACAAGAGAATATTTACCAGGGATTGATGTGGATTCTGGCATCAATTATTTAAGTCTGGGAATTGGGAGACTTGGCCAGACAGCAGTTCCTGGGAAGTAGATCTGGGGCTTCTAGCTGGCCACAAACTCAATTTGAGCCAGATGTATACAGCTGACAAGGAAACAGTTTTAGCCTGCATTAACGGAGTCGGTATACGCCTCGTGGGTTCAAGGAAGGTAAAGCAAGAAAACAACTGAAATGAGCTAGGCAGCCCACATTTGAAGAAGCAACGTTAGTTATGGAGACAAATCACACGTTTGAGTGGAGATGTTGCCGAAGTTGTGTAGGCTGAGGGGGAGCTGGGGGCATAGTCAGGTTGTTGAGTAATCTGGGAACCGTCATACTGAGGAAATGCCTGAAGGTTCTACGGATGGTTCCCAGGAAAGGAGATGACCACAAGGGAAGAAAGAGCTTTTCAAAAGCTCTGAAGCTGCTTTGCTATCTTTATTGGGTTTTTGGGGGGAGGGTGTGTGGGGGGGAACCTTAGGGAGATAAATGGGAGGTACTCCATTTTGAGGGCATCAGCTCAGCTCACACTTTCCCCACCCCTCCCCTTGCACCCAAGCCCACAGTTGCAAGTGGGAAGTCCCTGGCAGCCATGTTTGGTCATCACAATCCTGCCTTCCTGCTGACAGCTGATCGGACAAGGGAGGGAGGCCTGCTGGAAGCCAGAGGTATCGGATTCTGTCTCTGGGGAATTTGAGATTTACCTTGAGGTACTACCAGGCAGTCTGTCCATAGAATTGGACCTGTAGTGTGTCAATCTGGGGCACCTGAGCGGCCATGTGCCAACACGACAACGGAGTAGCCGAGAAAATCGATCTACGGAGAGAAAAGAATGAGGCAGCCATGCCGAGAAGCAGAGGTGGAAGACAGCGGGTCTTGCCTGGCCGGATTCTTTCCAGCTTCCCATTTCTTGGTTTCAGTTCTCCCTAAAGCCTAACTGCCTTCCTGGACATGGGCTTCACGCGATATCCTATGTCCTTGTTATAAATGTCCCCTTCTTACTTACGCTAGGTCCACTGGGTTTCTGCGTTTGTAACTGAAAGCGCCTTAACTCCTTCCGAGTAGCTCAGTGGGCAGAAGACATCATGGTAAATCCTGTCCAGCCGTTGAAAGAGTAGCCTCGGGAAGGAAGGATATTTCTGTTTCTGGGATCATTCAAATAGAAGCTGAATGACCAGAGAACTGGGAGTCACTTGGGTTGGGCCGGGCTTGGGTTTCAGGAGGACCTGGAATTGATTCTGGGCTCTGCCACTTTCTACTTGGGGCAATGTTCTTAACCTTTACCGACCCCACTTCTTCCGTAGGATGCGGACAATAGACCGTATGGAATTGCAGTGAGGACGAGACGGCCTCGTGTAGAGTTTCCTCTTGCTGCTGTACGAAACGGCCACGAAATTAGTGACTTAAGACAGAAAAAATGTATTCTTTTATGATTCCGGAAGTCGGAGACCCCCAAGGGGCCTTACTGGGCTAAGGCCAAGGTGTTGGCAGAGCTGTGTCCCTCTGGAGGCTCTAGAGGAGAACCCACTTCCTTGGCTTTTCCTGCTTCTAGCGACCAAGTGCATTCCTTGACTGGCGGCCCCTTCCTCTGTCTGCATGCCCCCCTGCTGCGACCCCTCCCGTCTCACGTCTCACACTCCTCTGGCACTGACCTCCGGCCTCCCTCTTTCACTCGCAAGGACCCTGTGGTTACAGTGGACCCATCTGGATCATCAAAGATAATCTCTCCATTTAAAAATCCTCAACTTGGGGCGCCTGGGTGGCTCAGTCGGTTAGGCGTTTGACTCTTGATTTCGGCTCAGGTCACGATCTCACAGTTCGTGAGTTCAAGCCCCACGCGGGGCTCTGCCCTGATGGCACGGAACCTGCTTGGGATTCTGTCTCCCTCTTTCTCTGTCCCTCCCCTGCTTGCCGTGTGAAAGAAATAAGAATAAATAGATTTAATAATCAATCAATCAATCAATCAGTAAAAACAAGCATTCAGAAAGAAAGCTTTCTTGAAGCAAAATGAATGAATGAATGAATGAATGAATGAATAAAAACCCTTCCCTTAATCACATCTGCAGCATTTCTTCTGCCATACAAGGTACCCTAGGCACGGGTTCCAGGATTAAGATGGGGACACCTTCAGGAGGCCATTCTTCTGCTTCCCACGCCTAGTGATGCAAAGAGCTAACCTTTATTGAAAGCCGTCCACGCCTTGGGCCCTGAGCTCCATGCTTTTAGGCAGATGGTTTTATTTGGTCACCACAGTTCCGGGCGATGGACCTAGAAAGGTAAAATTATTTGTTCTAGGTCACCCAGCTGGGCAGCAGCACTGCAAAGAACTGAGACTCCTCATTTCACTCCGGAGCCCTCCTTCGTAACCACCAGTGACAAATGGCAAACCCACAGGCCTTACTTCAGGCGGGTGGAGAGTCTGCGGTAAACGGGGAGGCCTCGCGCTGTCTTACGGGGGCAGTGGTTCCATAACCCCAGCCCAGAGGCGCCAGTCTTCCAACAGACGCCGTACGTTGGGTTATTCATGTGAAACGTCCCCAGTTGGAAATGCCAGAAACCAACCCAGATATTAAAAAAGAAAAAAGAAAAAAACGTGGTGCGGCCACGTAATATAGGCAGATGGGTTCATCTTGCTGTACACGACCAATGGAAGCTATCTTCAATACTATACTATTTTTAAAAAAATATTTGAAGCTATGTGACTCATCATAATGGTTAACAGTTATGTGGCATTTATTGTATGTCTGGCATGCTATCACAGGCTCTGCTGTCTTATTCACTAGGATGTTCTTTTTTTTTAAATAATTTATTTTTTAATTGGCATCCAAGTTAGTTAGCCTTGAGTGCAACAATGATTTCAGGAGTAGATTCCTTAGTGCCCCTGACCCATTTCGCCATCCCCCCTCCCACAACCATTCCAGCAACCTTCTGTTTGTTCTCCATATTTAAGAGTCTCTTCTGTTTTGTCCCCTGCCCTGTTTTTATATTCTTTTTGCTTCCCTTCCCTTATGTTCATCTGTTTTGTCTCTTAAAGTCCCCGTATGAATGAAGGCATGTGATATTTGTCTTTCTCCGACTGACTAATTTCACTTAGCATAATACTCTCCAGTTCCATTGACGTAGTTGCAAATGGCAAGATTTCCTTCTTTTTGATTGCGGAGTAATACTCCATTGTATATATATAGACCACATCTTCTTTATCCATTCATCCGTCGATGGACATTTGGGCTCTTTCCATACTTTGGCTACTGTCGATTGTGCTGCTGTAAACACTGGGGTGCATGTGTCCCTTCGAAACAGCACACTGGTATCCCTTGGATAAACACTTTCCACTAGTATGTTCTCAATTAAGAATTTAACTCCTTGACTGGGGAATTACTTTTGGTTTTTATAGGATTTTTATTGGCAAGTTGAAGACTTCTATGAGGGGTCTGAAAGAGTAAAGGCTCAGTTGATCTTGGTTTCTGAACCTGGCTCCAGCATGTGTGATGGTGGGCAAGTAAGTGAATGCATCTCCCCGGAGTTACCTCTTCGTCTGCAAAATTTGTTCCTAGTTCTCTCGCAGGGTTTCTGTGACGACACGATTGTAGGTAGAAGCACTTACAAATACTGCTTGCGATTCATAGATCATTCACCCCAAGAACATAATCAGCAGGTAAACAGAGACTGTGGCCCTCTTGTAAATAAAAATTGGCGATTCAAAAACACAACGCAACACAAACACAACACAAAAACCCTTGAGATGAGAGGCAAAGTTTTCAGCTAGGACTAGGCACACGTCAGGGCTCAGGGCGGCACGGGAGCCTCCCCTGCACAACTTCAACGGCCCTGAAGCAAAGATGAACACGTGTTGAGTGGAAGTTGCTGTGGTTTTACTTCAGGGCCCTGGGCGGTGCCTTCTTGAGCTTTTACTCCCTTGGAAAGATCCGCTTTCAACAGCGGACACATATCTGAAATGGCAGCGAAGGCCGGGTCTCAGGGCCTCTGGGCGCTAGCTGCAGAGCGGTCGCTAATTGGACGGGCGTAGGACTTCTTCCTTTTTGAGGTTCCATTTCCCACCCGGCAAAATGGGGCAAATCGGAGGAGCTCACGTAATCCGTGATCGATTCTGTTATTTTTAAAAAGAGGCTAAAGGGGCGCCTGGGTGGCTCAGTCGGTTAAGCCTCCAACTCCCGATTCTGGCTCAGGTCTTGATCTCGCGGTCCATGAGATCGAGCCCCGTGTGGGGCTCTGTGCTGACGGCTCGGAGCCTGCTTGGGATTCTCTCTCTCTCTCTGCCCCTCCCCGCCTTGTTCTCTCCCTGTCTCAAAATAAAGAAATAAACCTTAAAAACAATTCTTTTTTTAAAGAGACAAACTAAAAAGATACAAGGAAGTTCCTTGCCAGTGAATCTTAGAAGTTTTTATATTTTCTTAAGCGGTTTCTGTTTTGGAGAGTGGAATGGTGGTGATCGGGGGCTGGGGGTATGGTGAAACGGGAGACGTTCTTTACCATTACAAACTTACAACTGCTAGAGAAATAAATCCTGGAGGTCTAATGCACAGGGAGGTGATTATAGAAAACAACACTGTTAGAAACATCAAGCTTCCTTAGAGACTGGGTCTTAATTATTCCCAACACAAAAAAAGAAGCCTTAATTACGGGTCGTGATACAGGTGTTAGCTAAGGCCACCATGGCAGTCACACATGCCATATATTCATTTATCACGTCGAAATGTTGCGTGCCTTAAACTTACACAAGGTGGTATATTTCAGTGTTTAAAAAGTGGCTTCCGTTTTGAAGGTATCTGGACACCGGGAAAAAAAACGTAAGCCGAACTTTGGTGGTAATATTTATGTTTTAAGAGTCAAAAGTTGGAACAGGTGAAAATGAAGTTTCCCTTCCTCTCTTGGTCACACCACAGTTACAGGTTTCTAGTATGTTCTTCCAGAGATGTTCTAGGCCAGCGGTTCTCAGCTGGGGAGGAGTTGAACTCTCGGGGACGTTTGGCAATATCTGGAGACAGTTTTGGTGGTCACAGCTGAGGGAGGGGGGCCACTGGCATGTGGAGGGGGGAGGCCAGAGATCTTACGAGGCACAGGACAGCCCCCCATAGCAAAGAACTGCCTGGCCCCAGATGCCCCTAGGGCTGAGATTTAGAAATCCTGCTGCAGGCATAGATGAGCAAATACAAGTGTTAAATCATTATATTGCATACCTTCTGTCTTTTAGGTGACCTAGCTTCAAGCAATTACACGCTGTAACCAATTCTAATTGCCAGCCATTCATTTTTCTTTCTTTTTTCCTTTCTTTTTTTTCCCGATGTTTATTTATTTTTGAGAGAGACAGAGGGAGAGCATGTGCAGGGGAGGGGCAGAGAGAGAGAGGGAGACACAGACGCGGATGCAGGCTCCAGGCTCCGAGCTGTCGGCACAGAGCCTGATGTGGGGCTCGAACCCACGAACTGCAAAATCACGACCCGGGCTGAAGTCGGATGCTCAACCGACTGAGCCACCCAGGGGCCCAGCCATTCATTTTTCGGCAAATATCTGTTCTTCGTGTCGGGCACTAGGGCGGGGTCCGGGGAAGAAGAACAAATCCTAGTGTCTACTTTCGAAGGGTACTCAACGCACAAGAGACAAGCCAAGGCACAGTTTGCACGACAGTGCGATAAATTCTGCGAATTCGGCTGGCGCAGAAAGTCACTTCACCCAGCTTTTTGTTTTCGTGTGGGCCCTGGGTGTGTCCGATCTTCTACTTTGTCAAAAAGTCCCCGGAAAATAGATTTTTCTGTGACAGCTCCTCATTTTGAAACGCTGGTAAGAAATTCCACAAACTTAAAACCGTTTGAGGGTCTAAGAACTCAGATCTGAAGGTCCGGCCTGTGGACTGCCAGCTCTCAGCTCTCTCTTTCGGTATTTTTGTTGCTTCTCGAGGAAACTAATGGATGCAGAACCTCCTGCTGCCGACAGCAGGGCTCCGGTGTGTGTTTGCAAGGGGTTTTACGTCTTCAGGATACATCTTCAGAAGGGCAATTGTTCAATAAAATAAAATGAGAGGTTTCAAGACACACACTGTAAGTCCAGACACAACGCACACCCTGGCTCCCAGAAAATGATGCTAATTTCCATTTCCACCCTCAGTAACAAGAGTACTGGGGTGCCCGGGGGGCTCAGTCTGTTAAGCGTCTGGCCCTTGGTTTCCACTCAGGTCATGATCTCACGGTTCGTGAGTCCGAGCCTCACATCGGGCTCTGTGCCGACAGCCAGGATCCTGCTTGGGATCCTCTCCCAATCTCTCTCTCTGCCCCTCCCCTGATTGCTCTCTTGTCTCTCTCTTTTAAAATAAATAAATGAATTTAAAAAACCGAACAAAAACCAAGAGTACTTTCCTCCGTACCCTTGCCAACGCTGGGTGTTAACAATGATGATTTTCTTCTATCAGCTTTACAGTTAAAAATATTCTCACTGTTATATTACTTTATTAGTTATGATCTTCTCTGCTAAAATTAAAATACTGACCTTACCAAGGGTTGGCAAAAATGTAGAACCGAAACACTCCTTCACCACCGGTAGGAACGCAAAAGAGTACAACCACTTCGGAAAATAGTTTGCCGGTTTCTTACAATGTTAAACATACACCTAATCTAAGATCCAGCCCGTTTACCCTTAGGCGTTTACCTTAGAGAAGACGAAATATACGTCTATAACTAGGCGAGCATAAACGTTTATAGTGGCTTTAATTGCAATAGCCCCGAACTGAAAATAACTCACATGCCCATCAACTGATGAATGTGATAAGATTGGATGAATCTCAAAATCATTATGCTGAAAGGTGCTAGACAGAAAAGAGCATATGTTATTTGATTCCATTTGTATAAAACTCTAGAAAGTACACACGAATCTGTAGCAACAGAAAGCAGATTTGATTGCCTATACTGGAGGGGTAGGAGGGAAGGGAAGGATTACAAGGAAACTTTTGGGAATGAAGGATATACTCACTAAATTGATTGAGGGTGATGGTTTCCTATATGTCCATATACGTACGACAGAATATAGCAAGTTTTATCTTTTAAATATGCACAGTTTACTGTATGTTATGTACATACCAATAAAATCATTTTTAAAAATTCCGCCAAGTATTGGGGCGCCTGGGTGGCTCGGTCGGTGAAGCGTCCGACTTCGGCTCAGGTCATGATCTCATGGTTTGTGAGGTCAAGCCCTGCATCGGGCTCTGTGCTGATGGCTCAGAGCGTGGAGCCTGCTTCTGCTTCTGTGTCTCCCTCTCTTTCTACCCCTCCCCTGCTCATGCTCTGTCTTTTCTCTCTCAAAAATAAATAAATGTTAAAATCCCACCAAATAGGGGCACCTGGGTGGCTTAGTTGGTTGAGTGTCTGACTTTAGCTCAGGTCAGGATTTCACAGTTTGTGAGTTTGAGCCCCGCGTGGGGCTCTGTGCTGACAGCTCAGAGCCTGGAGCCTGCTTCTGATTCTGTGTCTCCCTCTCTCTCTGCCCCTCCCCCACTCATCTTTTCTCTCAAAAATGAATAAACATTAAAAAAAAAATCCCACCAAATATTACAACAGGGGTGCCTGGCTGGCTTAGTCAGGAAAGCATGTAAGCTTTTTTTTTAGTTTATTTGTTTTGAGAGAGAGAGAGGATCCCCAGCAGCATTGCACTGTCAGTGCAGAGCCTGACTCGGGACTTGATCTCATGAACGATGAGATCATGGCCTGAGCCGAGATCAAGAGTCGGACGCTTAACCGGCTGAGCCATCCCGCACCCCAAAATATCCTTTTTAAGTGAGCCCAGTGTGGGGTTTGAACTCATGACCCTGAGATCAAGAGTTGCATGCTCTCCCGGGGCGCCTGGGTGGTTCAGTCTGTTAAGCATCTCACTCTTGATCTCAGGTCAGGTCCTCACCTCACGGTTTGCAAGTTCGAGCCCCGAGTTGGGTTCCATATTGGCAGTACAGAGCCTGCTTGGGATTCTCTCTCTCTCTCTCTCTCTGCCCTTCCCCTGTGCGTGCGCACTCTCTCTCTTTCTCACACGCAATACATAGACTTTAACAAAAATATTTCAACGTTCTTGTTCTCACTTTCATTACTCTTATCGTTGTTGCTGTTTTCTAAGCAGGAATACCGAGTACGGTCACGCTGGCTGTGAACAACACGATTCTGAGAGTGCAGCCCCAATAGACTGGGGTGCGAGCACCCCCTCCCCCCCTCCCCCCGGAGGTGCGCAGTGGGTATAATTGCCTTACTAACGAGCTGAGCATTACAGTGCGTTCATTTATTAGCCTCCCCGGTTTCTTTTTACGGGCGTTGCCTTTAAAAAAACTCATCTATGAGCTCTCTTTACATATGAAGGCTGGGAGAGTGTCCGTCAGACCAGTTACAAAGAAAATGCTCTCCGGCTTTGTGGTTTGGAGCTGAGTTTTGATGCTAGGGAACCAGTGACATCGACTTCTGATCTGATAAATGATTTCTTGGCAAACGCTGCCCCTTGAATTCCTTTCTTGGCCCCGAGGAGCACTTGTAATTTGGAAACGGGTTTGTTCAGCAACTTGGCTTTGCGATCTTTGTGCTGCGGGCTTACAGGCCGAAGGCATTAGGCTCCAATGGACATTCTGAGGGACTTACCAAAAAAAAAAAAAAAAAAAAAACCCAACTCAATAAAATAACTGCCAAGAGTGTTTCCTCTTTTCTCTTCTTCTTCTCTTCCTTTCATTTCACTTACGGTGATTACCATCATTTTCTGAGGGCTCACCCCCCGTCCGTGTGCCTGTGCCTGGCCCTGGGTTCTGGGCTTTGTATGTCATTTACATCTAATTCTTGGAACCCTTCAGTCTTGGTACCGTGGGCTCCATTTTTTCAGGTAAGGAAACTAAGTTTTTGAAGAAGTAAACGAAAAAAAAAATCTTATTCAGGATCACAGAGGGAGGAGGTGAGGGAAACTGAGTTTTGACTCACATTGGCCAGACTCCAAGATTCAGACTGCCTCTCACTTAGCCACCCCGGGTTTCCGTGAGCTGCTTATGAGCTCGTCTTTCTTTGTCTCAAAAGACCAAAGACAGAAACGGGCTTCATCTTTTTACCCCCGATAACGAACCTGAGATTTTTGTGCAGAGTAGGCTTGAGATCTAACCAGGCTGAACAGGGAAAATCACGGTCGGTGGGGGCTGGCGGGGGCGGAGGGGTGGGGCTGAGCAGGTGCTTCTGAAAGGTTTTCACTCCAGCTCTACCCACAAATATACATGGTGGATCGAAAAGTGATAAGGAAGTAGGCTCAGTTGGCCACACACCCCTTCAATCATCAGATGGTGTGCCGTTAACGCCATGAGCAGAGCCTCTCAACTGGGGCGCTCTTGACCTCTGGGGCCGGTTGTTCTGTGCGGTGGGGGCCGTCCTGTGGGTTACAGGCCGTTCAGCAGCATCCGTGGTCTCTACCCGCTAGACACCTTGTTGTGAAAGCCCAACACGTCTGCAGACATTGCCAGAAGTCCCCTGGGAGGAAGAATTGCCCCTGGTGAAGAACCGCTAGTCCATGATTAATAAAGGCTTCCGGTGACTTTCAGAGCTCCAAAGAAACATCTTTCGATTACAAGGCCAGTGGAAAACATGCTGGGACGTTTATTCCTCTCTCTCCCCTCCCTTAGCAGAACTTCCTAGTGGAAGCTAAATGTTTGGTGAGCACACTTAGAAGACTGAGAAATGTTTACTTAAACATGCGCTTGATTAAAAGAAAACATTTTTATCAGCCTTCGCTCATTGCAAATGCTACTTACCGAGCTCAGGATATTTGCCAATCTCAGTGCTAAGTCCCTGGATGCATGTTATCTCATTTAATACAGCTTTTTAAAGTAGACATAAACTTCACCCCATTTTTATCGATGAGGACACAGAGATTCGGGAAGATTAAATAACTGCTCCGAGGACACGCAGAGAAGCGGGCACAGGGGAGAACTTCACCCCAATTTGTTTTATGGCCGGGTTCATTCACCATGCTGATCTCCGAGGTCAGTATTCATTCACAGTAGTGCATTAAAAACATCTGAAAACAAAAAGAGGAAAATAAAGTCGTGGCTAATGTTGCCACTTAGCAGTTACCAGTGTCGACATTGTGTTGTGAATCCATCCAGTCTTTTTTTTTCTGAGCATTTAAAAACATATATACTCTGCGGGCACCTGGGCGGCTCAGTCGTTTAAGCGTCTGACTTGGGCTCAGGTCATGATCTCACAGTTCATGGGTTCGAGCCCCGCGTCCGGCTCTGTGCTGACAGCTTTGAGCCTGGAGCCTGTTTCGGATTCTGTGTGTGTGTGTCTCTCTCTCTGCTCCTCCCCCACTCCTGCTCTGTCTCTCTCTCTCTCAAAATTAAATAAACATTAAAAAAAATTTAAAAACATATGCACTCTAGAAAAGATGGGGCATGCTTTTCTTTTGACACTTGGGACTACTTTTCCATTACATTGTTCAATATTCTTCCCTAGCATCATTTAAAAGGACTATATCATATTGTAGGGGGGAACATTTAAACAATCTCCCGTTGTCAGAATTTCTGGTTGTATTTTTTCTCTGTCTCCCTCTCTCTCACCCTCCCTTCCTTCCCTCCCTTCCTTCTTTCCTTTTACGTGTCGTTTACCCAGGATGGAATGCTGGAGTCATAGTTGTCATTTATATATTTTTTTTAATGTTTATTTTTATTTTTGAGAGAGACAGAGACAGAATGCGAGTGGGTTCGGGGCAGAGAGAGAGGGAGACACAGAATCCAAAGCAGGCTCCAGGATCTGAGCTGTCAGCACAGAGCCAGACGCGGGACTCGAACTCACGAGCTGTGAGATCATGACCTGAGCCGAAGTCGGACACTCAACCCACTGAGCCCCCCGGGCGCCCCAGAGTGGTCATATTTTTCAGGCTCGTGATACATGCTGTCAAATTGCATTCCCATCAAAGGTTGTGTTAATGTATATTTTACCTGCGTTGTATAGAGGGGTATATTTGTTTCTTCCAAGAAACACAGGGCTTTTAACTTAAAACACATCTAACTTGCAGATATAACAGAGGAAATCATATTTGGTTTTTGTTACATTTCTTTGACTACTAGGGATTTTGAAATTTCTTTAGGAAACATACGAGACATTTACGCACTTAAAAGAAAGCAGTGGGGCTCCCGTACTGGTGAGAGACAGACTTCTGTAATATGGGGAATATCCAGACCCATTTCAAAGAAAAAAAATCCCGTAGACTCAGAATGTTACTATATGTATTTCATTATACAACGTAAACGCACAGCAACATGAGACCGCTCCTTATATTGGTAGTTCTTAAAGAACAACAAAAGCAAAGCCAGTTGACCAATTAATACAAACAAAACTAGGAAAACTGTCATACCCAAATTGGCAGCAATGATTTAACACGGTGGCTGGAAGACAGCAAGGAAGTGAACTCTTGCAATTTCTGCAGGCAGGACCGAGGCCACGGAGTCACCATGCTTTCTGTTGTCTTGTGCGGTGACTCAGCCCGCCCAGCACGTTTCTCCTTCGGAACCAGAGAGAAACAAAGCCTTCCTGGGACACGCATGCCATCTTGTTCGCGTTCAGCCTGCCTCCCCTTTCTTCCCATTCGACCCACAAATAAAGCTCAAATAGTACTCGGGGCCAGTAATTGTAAACCCAAGTTCAGGAGGAAGCAGGACGCGCAGTTAGAGTCTGGAAAGATTATTTTTAGATTATTTGCAAAAGGGAACGGGACACGCGCCCTGTTTTCTTACAGGCACCTCAAAAACCGTACTCGGTTCAACTCTGAAAGCCTGTAGAGGGAGGAGCGGCCACGCCGTGAGCAAGTGGGAGCCGCAATCCTCTTGTCTGTAAAATGCAGCAAACAGTATCTGTGTCATGGGATTCGAGCACATTGAGCGAGAATTAAAGCGCACAGGCCGCTGAAAACATGCAAACTATTATTAAAACATGTTCTCAGGGCCTCAGTCGGTTTCGGAGGAATTTTAAAATAACTTAGACTCTGTTGTCTTTACGGAAAAGAACGTTGCATTCTAAAACAGGAGGATGAGTTATATGGGGGGAGGGGGGAAGCTCCCAAGACAAAGATCCAATGTTCCATGATCCCCACTTTGCCCCTAGCCTAGGGCTAGCAGGACGGTTCTCCGCCGGGATTTATTTTATTGTCACTGGTACATTCAATCTGAGCCAAGAGAAGTCTTCTCGGTCTCCCCGATCAAAGAGTCAGATGCCTTGTGAGCAATTCTCCAACCAAAGGAATTATTGGCTTTTATGCAGCATAAACGCCAGGAACCTGATTCACAACTTTCTGTGTGAGGTCTGACTCCTACAGAAGGCTCCCCGTGGATCTTTCCTTTTTTTCCTGCCATCTGACTCCAGTATGGCATCCAAGCCTCCTCCTACCAGCAAACTTAAATCCCCACGACCCCAGCTAGCTGCAGGGAATTTACCTGCACATTTTGTTGCTGTTTCCTGTGTGTCTCTTGGAAACGTAAATGAATGATCCTTCTTTCTATCGTAGCCGGGTCAGGTAAGGACACATTGAGGCTTTCGCGTTCCCCCAGGGGCCCCCATCAGACCGCTTCTCTAATGCTGTGACTCACGGAGCATCACAACGAAACCCTGCCAGTTCTTCCAGACCTCTCTTTGAAAGCCTTGGGGAGCCTGTCTTTGTTATTATTATTATTATTGTTATTATTATTATCATTAATCGGGGTCCAATTTGCATACAATAAATCATAAGGATTCCAAGTATGCTTTTATGAGTTTCAACAAATGTAACCACCTTGTAACCACCTTGTAACCGCCGTCCTAATTGGTAGAGAACCTTCCACGGTGTTTGTACGATCCCTCATCCCTCTTTCCAGCAATAACCCGCCCGCCTCTGTGGTTTTGATTTCTAGCCCCATCGCTCAGACGTGCCAGCGTCAGAGCCTCATGAAAATGGAACCAGTCGAGATGTATACTCTTTGTGTCTGGCTTCTTTCAGTATCATAATGTTTTTGAGATTCATTCATTCTATTTGTGCACCCTTAGTTCAGTCTGAAATGATTCCCCGGGCCGTTGTGTGGATGTACAGCGCTTTGTGTATCTATTTGTCGCTGAAGGATAGTTATCATTTCTTTTCCAGTTTTTGGCTACTGTGAATAAGGCTCCGGTGGACGTATCTGTGTAACTCTTTTTGGAGGGCATGCATGTTTATTTTCCTTGGGGAAATACCTAGGAGTTGAATTCCTGGGTCATAGAGTAGGTATGTGTTTAATGTATGTATAAGAAACTGCCAGGGTGCCTGCACGGCTCAGTCGGTTAAACCTCTGGCTCTTGATTTCGGTTCTCACAGTTTGTGGGTTTGAGCCCCAGGTCAGGCTCTGTGCTGACAGCACGGAGCCTGCTTGGAATTCTCTCTCCCTCTGTCTCTGCCCCTCTCCTGCTCACTCTTTCTCTCTCAGAATAAATAAATAAACTTAAAACAAACACTTAAAAAAAAAAAAAAGAAAAGAAACTGCCAACTCTTCTCCAAAGCGGGGGGCTTACTCGGTTTTGAGGTTCCTGATCAAACTGTGTCTTCATTACTTGCTCTCTAATAGCACATAATTTATTTTGTTTTGTTTTTATTTGGGCAGATGGGTTGTCAAAAGATGCTGTATCTCTTTACCCCTGCCGACAGCCATACCCTTTGCGATATCATTCTGGTGAGGCCGTCCATCACGGGGTAAAGTCTGCCTGCCACTCCTGGAATATCAGTTGGATTCATGTCTTGCTGGTTTTTTTTTTTAAGTTTATTTATTTATTTTGAGACAGAAAGAGAGGGAGCACAAGGGGGGAGGGGCAGAGAGAAAGACAGAGAGAGAGAGAGAGAGAATCCCACTTGTGCAGAGATTCATGCGGGGCTCTATCTCATGAGCTGCGAGATGGTGAACCGAGCCGACATCAGATGCTCAACCGACTGGGCCACCCGGGCGCCCCCTCGTGTCTTGCTTTGACCAACAAAATGCAGTGGCAGTGAGCAGTTGAGGCCTCTGGAGGCCTCATCCATCCTATGCATATTTTGGAAGCCTGCTGCCGCCATATGCACAAGGTTGGCACAGCCGTTCTAGAGACTTCCATCCCAGTGGAAGCCATCACGGGCTGCCTACTCAACAGCCGGCAGATATCCTACCAGGTGAGAGAGCGTCGTCTCCACTGGTAGAGCTACCTACTCAACCCGCAGCTGACGACAGACGCATGGGTGAGCTCAGCTGTGAAGGGGACCCCTTGGTTAAGCCCACCGATCCATAAACAGTAAGAAATATTTATTATTTTAAGCCATTGAGTTTCAGGGTGATACACATCACACAGCCATACCTAACTGACACATTTCCATGAGGACAGATGTCTACCTCTTCTCTCCCATTCACTTGTGTGAACATGGTCAATTTAGCGAACATTTCTGAACCCAAAGATACCTTGAATTGTAATGATTATTTTACACAACTGTTTTGGAGATTAGACTTGTAACTGAAGGGAAAAACACAACAGTGCCTCGCTGATAGTAGGTACTCGCTAAATTCTTGCTACAGTAATAATAATGTTATTTATTTATTATTTTTAAAAATTTTTAATTTTTTTTTAATGTTTATTTACCTTTGAGAGAGTGAGAGAGTGAGCACAAGCAGGGGACGGGGAGAGAGAGAGGGAGACACAGAATCTGTAGCAGGCTCCAGGCTCTGAGCTGCCAGCATAGAGCCCGATGCCGGGCTCGAACCCACAAACCATGAGATCATGACCTGAGCCGAAGTCAGATGCCCAACCGACTGAGCCACCCAGGTGCCCCCCCCCCCGCCTTTTTTTTAAAAAAATCACTGTGTGCTCTTTTTGCCTTAACATATTTTCTTGTAGCAGAATCTTCTATGATTTTAGCAATAGAAGGGTCTGGACAGTCTCAAAACTTGTCCTTCCAGGTAGGAAGATGAATGTGTGTGTTTTTTTTTCCCACCAGACAGTTCGTAGTCACATGATAGCGTTGAGCTCTTCATTTTCATTGATTGAGAAAAACATAATGGCAAATGCATAATTATAAATTCCCAAGTGCTTTTGCAGTGGGCTTGTATTTCTGGAAATGACGATAGCATTGCCAATACCTTTCAAAGCTGGTGGGATCCAAAATATGAGCTGCAATTATTTACTTGACAGACATTACCTTGAGTGGATACCAAATCATGGGATCTTTAGAGTAATCTCCTATCTTTGCAAATTCATCAACTTCCACCACCACTGGGACTATGGCCCAAAGTTGGAAAGCACTGACCAAAGTCAACAGTGGCCTGTTCTACAGGGCCCTGGATAGACCAGGCTTTCCTCGGGCTTGCTTAATTCTGGCTCTTATCCTTCTAAATGCATCTATTACCACCCTCTCACTTATTCATTTTGCTCCATCCATGCTAGCTAGCCTTCTGGCTATTTCTTAACCGTGCAAAATTAGTTCTTTGCCCTTCTTTGCCTCTGCCTGTAAAGCTCATCTCTAAGGTCTTATATTCAGATTGATGCTCAAATATCGCCTCCTTAAAGAGGCCTCCTCGGTCCTCCTTCTGCTCCACTGCTGTCTTATTTCCTCTGGTTGTGTTTTCTTCATGCACTTTTCCAGTGTTATTTCAATGGTCTTTTTTTTTTTTTTTCTTTTTTTAAGCTGTACACCCAATGCAGGGCTTGAACTCATGACGCCAAGATCAAGAGTCACATGCTCCACTGACTGAGCCAGCCAGGTGCCCCTCAGTGGCTTAGTTCTTGGTCTTTGTCTTGACTGTTTGACCCCGCTACACTGCAAGCCTCATCAGAAAAGGTAAACTCTGAGTGATGCCCCACACGACGGCATTTAGTAAATTTTATTTAAAATTTTGTTTAACGTTTATTTATTATTGCGAGACGGAGAGAGAGACAGGGCACGAGCAGGGGGGGGTGGAGAGAGGGGGAAACACAGAATCGGAAGCCGGCTCCAGGCTGCAAGCCATCAGCACAGAGCCCGACGCGGGGCTCGAACTCACGGACCGCGAGATCGTGACCCGAGCTGAAGTCGGACGCTCAATCGACTGAGCCACCCAGGCGCCCCAGGAAATTTTAATGAATGAATCTTATTTTACAGACGAGGACCCTGATGTCCAGAGAGAAAGAGGACAGCCGACGTCACATAGCCTGTTAGGGGGTTAACATCTAGGTTTCTAAATCACTTGGTAATGCTTGTCCAACCTGAATTGGTGAGGTTTCAGGTTGGATGCAAGACAAACAGCAATTTTAATGGTGTAAATGCGGTAGAAAATGATTTTTCTTTCAGATCGAAGCTTAAAGGTAAGCAGTCGTTCTGGGTATCGCTGAGTAAAAACGACATCGAATTTAGCGGCTTCCGTGAATAACTTATCAGGGCACCTGGGGGGCTCAGTCGGTTGGGCATCCGACGTGGTGCACTGATAGTTCAGAGCCTGGAGCCTGCTTTGGATTCTGTGTCTCCCTCTCTCTCTGCCCCTCCGCCTCTTACGCTCTCTCTCTCTCTCTCTCTCTCTCAAAAATAAAAAAAAAGATTGAGCTCTTGCAAAGAGCTGAGAAGCAGGCCATTTATTTAAGAAATGGTTCACTCTTTGGGAACAGAATTTTACATAATTTCTGCACAGTATCAACCAAACTTGGACGTGTAAAAGATAGAGAAAGCCTTAATGGAAACATTTTATCCGTTCATTCATTTATTCACACATCATTCATTCATTCATTCCTTAAACAATATTATTTGGGCACCTACCGTGTGCCAGGCGCTCTGGGTGGCATGGGAGCCAGGGGAGACCAGAAGTCTGCTTCCACGGAGCTGACACCGTAAAGGGCCCAGAAGGACAGAACAATCATCACGTGTCTAATTAGCTCCCACCAGTGTGATGGGGCCTGCGGCAGAATGCACGGAGAATTTCCTGACCAAGTACCGCCTGGCTGAGATCCGGGAAGGCTGTGTAGGCGCTAAGTAGGCCAAGAAGAGGGAGGGGGGGAACCCCAGACTCAGGCTGTGCTGGGCTGGGGCCGCCCACGCAGGCTCGTGAGGACTGACTGTCAACTTTTCAGGAATTGTGTAAGTCGGTCGTTAAACACAGCCATTAGTAAAAATTAAGTTCTATAAACTTACAATTAAATTATACTAAAAGCAAAGGGAAGAAATACCTCCAGCCCTGCTCTCGAGGTTGTAACAGGTGGGGCCTGTGGGATGCTTACGCCATGTCAGGATAGCGGTACCTGTGCAGTATTTCTAACCGACTGTGTTTCCAGCCTTACTTGTTTCACCAGGGAAAATGCCTACCAGTGGCAGCGTCCCTTTCCAGCAAAGCCTCTGGTGTAGAATTCTAGAACAACACCGGAAGTACTGAAGGGCCTACTGCTGGCAGGTGAGCTCCTGATTAGGGTCCTTCAAGTGACTAACTCATCCTGGGCGCAAAGTCAAGGTGACTTACGCTCCTTCCGAGGCCACACTGTACGCCCCAGTACTCTTACGCTGAACAACCCCAGAGATACGATCCCGGTGTCTGACACGGCCATTTTGTCCCCTATTTTGTGCAACCTCAAGATTTCTTCCATTTGGCGCTGGATGGAGAAGGCGGGTTGTATTTCGGGGCCGCCTCATTCAAATTTTCCGAACCTTCCCCGGCATCACACTCAGGGAGGCGAGGTGTTCCGGTCACGAGAGGTAGGAAGGACCCGGGACCCGTCAAGGGAACTCGGGCTCATTCCTGGGCTTACAACGGCTGACAAAATGATTCAGACCCAAGCGGCTCTCCCTCTCTCCCCCTGCTCCACCCGGAGCTCGTGTAATTTAGTTCAAGCACATTTTCTGATTCTAATGCCCACCATCTTCCTGATCGTGCTTTGACTTGCAAATTGATGGCCGCTGAGCCCAGCGCTCATGGAAGCTACCAGCTTGGAAATCGCGGGCCTGTGGCGTCCTTGTGGGGCGGTGGATGAATCCCCTGCTTTGCACGAATGACTCCCTCTTGTCCAGTGTCTGACGAGTCCTAGCTCCAGCTTACCACCACCGTGAAGCTGGCCAGGGTCATCGTTGCCTCCGGCGTGACACGTCTCCTAGAGGTCAAAATACGTCCGAGATGGGTGGTGTCCACAGAAGGTTAAAAAAAAAAAAAAAAAATGAACCAAGGGCACTTGGTATGAACAACAGGGAACAGTGGGACCTGAGCCACCTGGGTCCCACGGTGCTGCTCAGGCCGGTTGTTGCTTGCCATGTGGGACCGGGGCCCCGTGTAGCCAAAACTCCTGATCTTTAAAGAGAACTGGGGCGCCTGGCGGTGGGGGGGGGGGGGCGCGGGGGGGGTGCACTTAGTCAGTTAAGCATCTCACTCTCGACTTCAGCTCGCGTCATGATCTCATGGTTTGGTGAGATCGAGTTCCGCATCGGGCTCTGTGCTGACAGCACGGAGCCTGCTTGGATTCTCTCTCCCTTTCTTGTTGCCTGTCTTCCGCTCGCATGCTTTCTCTTCCTTTCTCTCTCTCAAAATATATAAACTTTTTTTTTTTTTAAATAAAGAGAACCAGAAATCTGGATTTGGGGGCCAGATTTCTATCCTTCGATGCTGCAACTGTTCCAGATTGTAAAAAGACCCCCGATAGACAGGCTACCAGTCACAGTCCAAGTTCAAGGTGAAACTCTGCTGAGTCTGAAGAGCGGCCTTTTCATCCTCAAGTCCCCAGCGCTCAGCACGGAACCTCGCACAAGGAGGCATCTAGGAAATGTTTGTTGAATGACTCAACGAACAAACGCATCCATCAGGAAATTAAAATTCTGTCCGTCCTACATATACCATCTCAATCTATCCGCTTTCCCTTGGGTGCACGAACAAAAGCAGGCACTTGCCAAGGGGCAAAGAAGCTGTGTATTTGCTCACCAGTAAGCCCAGCACCACGGCACAGGCTTTCCCCTCGTACGGATCACTGTAATGCTTACTTCATAGAACTACTCCAAGAGGTGGGTTCCATTATCAGCTCCATTTTTCAATTTTTAACAAATGTTCATTTAGTTATTTATTTTGAGAGAGAGAGAGAGAGAGAGAGAGAACATGAGTGGGGGAGGGACAGAGAGAGAGAGAGAGAGAGAGAGAATCCCAAGCAGGCCCACGTGAAGGGCAGAGCCCGACACGGGGCTCAATCTCACGAACGTCAAGATCACGACCCGAGCCAAAATTGAGAGTTGGAAACTTAATGGACTGGGCCATGCCAATGCCCCCAGCTCCGTTTTTAAAAAGAAGACACATGTGTAAAGCTTAGAGAGATCAAGCCACCTGCCTGAAGCCATATGGTTGGCAAATGTCCTGTCTCCATCAAGGGAGAAGCCAAAGTCTGTTCTGGTTCCACAGGTCACTTTTCCCTCTGCATGGCCCTTCCCACGGCAGCTCCTGTCTCGTATCCTTAGAGCTGCTTCACCGGCATCCTCAGATACCACAAATGTCTGCTGGCCTCAGGGCCTTTGCATTGGCTCTGCAGGGGATGCTCTCCTCTAAGATCTTCATTTGGCTTTACCTTGAGATCTCTTCTGGACGCCCTGCCCATTTAAAATGGCAACTTCCCATCACTTCCCATTTCTCTCTCCTACTTGCTTTACCTTTCTGCATAGTTTTAATCATCTCCTAAATACTGTATAATTTGATTTTTCATTTTCTGTCTTTATCACTATAAGGTTACTTGCTATGGGGGCAAGGACTTGTTTTTTTTTTTTTTTTTCCTGTTTCCCTCCCTGCCATGTCTCTAGTTCCAGAACTATGCCTGGCTTAGGGGAGGCCTCAGGAAATATTTGTTGGATGAGTGAATGCTGGGGTTTGAGCACTTGTTAGGTGTTGACCGATGATTTAAAAACTTGTTTCCTTAACCACCAACCCTTGCTGACTCAAGTAGGGGCAACGTGGTTCATGCCGGGCGTATGTGCTCTGGATTGACCTGCGGGTTCTGGTGCCTTTTGAATCCACCCAGAGGCTGTGGGCGTGCCTCACAGAGTTCATGTTCTAATGACAGAGAAGCTCCTAAAGATTTTAACCTCCGAATTGAACTTGGATCCCAACTCTCCACGGCCGAGAAGCTAAAGATACAGAGAAAAAATTGGGGCACCTGGGTGGCTCAGTCGGTTAAGTGTCCGACTCTCTCTCTCTCCTTTTTTTAAAATTATTTTAGTGTTTATTTATTTTGAGAGAGAGAGAGACAGAGGATGAGCGGGGGAGGGGCAGAGAGAGAGATAGAGAGAGAGGGTGACACCGAATCCGAAGCAGGTTCCAGGCTCTGAGCCGTCAGGACAGAGCCTGATGCGGGGCTCGAATTGTGAGATCGTGACCTGAGCCCAAGTCTGACGCTTAACCGGCTGAGCCACCCAGGTGCCGCTTAAGATTTGTTTTAATATTTATTTATTTTGAGAGAGACAGAATGTGAGCGGGAGAGGGGCAGAGAGAGAGGGAGAGAATCCGAAGCAGGCTCCAGGCTCCGAGCTGTCAGCACAGAGCCCGTCGTGGGGCTCAAACTCACAAACCTCGAGATCATGACCTGAGCCGAAGTCGGACGCTGAACTGACTGAGCCACACAGGTGCCCTGAGGGTCTGACTCTTAATTTCGGCTCAGGTCATGATCTCACGGTTCGTGGGTTCACGCCCTGAGCTGGCATGGAGCCTGCTTGGGATTCTCTCTCTGTCCCTCCCCCACTCGTGTTCTCTCTCTCTCTCTCTCTCTCTCTCTCTCTCTCAAAATAAATAAACTGAAAAATAAATAAAGGTACAGGTCAAAAATTGCCTTATGGAATTTTGAGCAAAAAGAAAGATATCAGAAATGTAACAAAGCGCTCCTAACCATCCAGTGTTACCTGCTCTTTGACATTAGGCTCCTACTGGCTCCCTGCTTAGGAGCACAGTAGTTACGTGTGGCTCCTAGAACCCGTGTTCAAGTCCCGCCTGCACCGTTGGCTTTGTGGAGGTTGGGCCATTACAGAAGTGAGTTAACTTCCGCGAGTTTCAGTCTGAGCATCTGTCAACTGGGGATAACAATGTCACATGTCCTCCAATCCGAAAAGCCACTGAAAAGCAACCTTATTGTATGAACCGCAAAGAAAGAAAACAATGTTACTGATTATAAACAGCCCACTGATTCTAAGAGTTATATAGACTTTAGAAGTGTCATCAGTAGAGTGGCCAGATAAAATATGGGACATCCAATTAAATTTGAGTTTCAGATAAAGAAACGAGCAATGTTTTAGGATAAATTAATCCCATTTGGGGCATGCTACTCGGTGCATACCTACACTAAGCAATTATGCAACTTTTATCTGCATTTCCAATTCAGTTGAAGTCCTGCATTTTGTCTGCTAACTCTAGTTACAAAGCCAAAAATATACATCCTAGACTCAGTGAGATAACGTAGTGTGTGTCTCACTGGAAGGTGTGGTTGGGGGTGAATTAATGGAGGAAAAGCCTTAGATCTGGGTCTGGAACAGAGTAGGTGTTCGATACAAAGTAGGGGTTGTTATAAGACAGCTTGTACACTTTTTTGTTTGTTTATTTTGAGAGAGAGAGAGAGAGACCATGTGCATGCAAGCAGGGGAGGGGCAGAGAGACAGGGAGAGAGAGAGGGAATCCCAGGAAGGTTCTGCGCTGTCAGCTCGGAGCCCGACGTGGCTGCTCGAACTCACAAGCCCTCGCATGATCTGAGCCATATCAAGAGTTGGGTGCTTAACCCGCTGAGCCACCCAGGTGCCCGTAGTTTGAGCCAGTTTAACAGACCCACTTGTACCAGCCTGGAGCTCTTTGAGGGCTCACCCTTCCCCCCCCCCCCCCCCCCCCCCCCCGCCCCGGGCTTGGTGCGGGCCTTCTCATCCTGAAAGAATCCCGTATTTATTCATCCAATAGAGACCTCCCCTCCTTTTCTGCGCTGACGTGTTCATGGCTGCAGCCCCTGAATGCGCAGGGGCGGTTGGTTGCAATCTTCTCTGAAGCCTGGAAAGAAAATACTTTTAGATAAGTCCCTGCAGCGAGTGCCTCTCCCCAGCGGGAGCCTCCACCCCTCCAGGCTTCTAGCATCTACCTTTGAGAGCTCAGGTGTCCGCTACCCATTACATTTCCATCCTCCTCGTGAAACTACTGCTTAATTAGCCTAATTGCAGGATTGCAGGCTTGGGGCAGCAGGCCCCCTTGGGAAGGGGTATTAACCCCGAGCTCCCCAGGCCCGTCCCAGCCTCCCGGCGTCCCATGGGGCCTGTCTGCCAAGTCGTTCCCTTGGACTGGCGAAAACACACTCGTCTGTCCTGAGTCTGCCTTTTACAAGACAACAACGACAGCAACAATGGAGTAATAATAACAGCAACACGTACTCGGGGCCAAGACTTAAAAAGGACCAAGTGTAACGTGAGACCCAGGGGTTGCCTGAACGCTTGTCACCTGCATCTCAGCTCTACTCCCTGGAAGGTCCCAGTTGCTCCCAGTTTCTCAAAAACACAGGAATGTTCTACGCACCAACCGTCGATGCAAATACAAAGTCTGTAAGCCTATGTGCATATGCGGGATGTATTTAAATTTTTGATGTACAGCCCCAGATTGGGAAATACGGTCTTTGTTCTAGCGATACTTTGTTTTTCTGAATAATAGCACACAACAGAAGTTGAATGCTGATGTACATTCACTTTAAGCACGTGGCGTGTTCTATGTAGATGTGGTCACCCGTAAATGTCTGCACAGTTGATTTTGCATAAGGGGAATTACACAATGTACACCCAGAGGTGACCCGCCTTGGTCGCTGAACATACATCCCGGCCGTCTTTACTCTCTGCACGTTAGAGCCGACTCATTGTTTTTTATAAGGCCGCACGATATTTGATGAGGAGGGACACGTCCTAATTTATTTAATGAAGCATTTAGGCCACTTCCAGATTTGTGCCATGAAGCAAATAACATGCAAAGAGGCAAAGGAAATGTGGAAACGCCCTTGAGTCTGTGGGGACACAGCTTCAAGGTGAGGGCAGGTCAGGGCTCTCGCCAACACCAATCTGAGGGTGGCTGGCAGTCGGTGGGGGTGGGGGCAGGGTCTTGGGGTCCCCCGTGAAGCCCAAGAGAACCCTTCAATCTCCAGATGCTGGGAAGCTCCGGATGGTTCCGGGGAGAGGCGAAGGCAGCCTGGGTGGCGGCCCAGGATGGACCGGCTCAGGGAAGCAGCTGTTGGCCAACTGGTGTGGAAACCTTCCTACGTTTCCACCACCATGATGGTCCTCCTGCCCATCCTTCTCGAATATTGGCCCTATTTGAGTATATCCACGGGTTTTGAATCCTGGAATTCCTGGGACAAATGGTATGAACTCTTTTCATTTCAATTGGCCTATTAGCAAACTCTTCCTTGGAGTCTTTTTTTTTTTTTTTTTTTTTTTTTGGTGGGGAATAAAAAAACCCATAATGGTATTTACGAGAGCTAAGTCCCAGCTGAGTGCTTCCTGGATCACGCAGCCTGCCATCTTCCCGGAGGTGCTACAGGACAGGAACTTTTATCACTCCCATTTTACAGATGGGGAAAGTGAGACTCCAAGGCCATGGTGGGATTCGAGCCCGTTCCCCCAGCGCCCGGCGGCTGCCATTCTATGGACTTTCTAAATCCCGGTGGAACATGAAAAGATGAAAGGGAGGCTCGCAGCTTCCGTGAGCAGGTGCGTGTGCACCTGCACTGAGGTAGATGGAGGCAGGAAGCTGGGGTGAAGCCCGGGGTTGACAAAATAGGTAAAAGAACGAGACAAATGCCAGTCGCATTCAACGGGAATTTGTGGCCTAATGAAGGGCACGTCCAACACCGGTGACATAGACTTGACCTTCCTGCGCCTCAGGAAATGGGGACGGCAGTCTGATCCAGCAGAGCCACTGACCTGAATTAAGTTAGCACATATGAGATGCCTGTGGCCCCACAGGACAACTCACGGTTACTCTTGGGTCTGTGTGCAATCCCAAGGGCCTCCCCTTACACTTCCAAGAACATAATGTCATAAAACCATAACCGAGGAGGAAGATCGTCCTTGAAGGATGGTCCCATCCAACGATGCCCTCTGCCAGTCGCCAGTCACACTAATACCAGTCCAAACGTTTGTTTCCCCAGTTCGATAACAAATTCTTATTTACTCGGAAAAACATTCAGAAAACATGATGCCGTTTTACAAAGGCAAAAGTGAAAGTTGACTGAATGCAGTCTACGGCTAACCTTTGGCACTCATATTTATGTCCTTGAAAATGGCCCCAAATATTCCATCACAACGTACACACCGCTAAAGTGGTACCGCCTCCCGCCTCCACCCCCACCCCCAGTCTCTTCCCCAAACTGCAGCCCGCGTGGCTTTCCCGGGACACAACAGGAACCACTTCCGGCCTTGGATTAAAACCTCTTGGTGGCCCTCGCCGCCCTCACTATCTACGCTCCTTGCCTGAAACACAAGTCCGCACGTTCTGCCTGGTCATCTCTCCCCACCTCGGTCTATGAACCACATGAAGGCAGCCAGCCGCGTTTTGTGACCCGAACTATGTCCTTAATATCTAAGGCAGGTACTCGGCATGGATAGACTCAGGGTGCACTTGGTAACGTCAGGGGCAGACCTGTGTCGCTTTCCCTTAATATGACACCCAAAGGCAGCACGTGTGTGCCTCTGTGCTCCGTGGGAAGTCTGGGAAGGGGCGAGTGAAGGACTGAACTGGGAACGTGTCCCTCCACGGGCATATCTTCGACCCCGCACCGTATATCCCGTGACAAGAGTTGTGCAAATGTCCAGCATTATGCGTGTTCACCCCGCACCGAGCACTGGCCCCACCGCTAGAGTTCTTGCCAGAAAAGATCCAGGGAAACGGGAACAACAGTGCTGATTAATACCGCTCAGGGCTTCGCCATATGGTACCCAGATCCTAGAAGTCATTCACCCAGTGGCTGGGACACAGAAACCCAAGTTTCAATCACGTTGTTAGGCACGCAGATTTCTTCTGACGGCCTCATCACCACTGCTTCTCGCAAGGCGTGCAAACAGGCATCTTGCTTTATTTCTCAAATATTTGATGTGCGGTGGCATCCTGAAATCGGTCCCGATGGTCTCATAGGCAGACGACATCCAGGAAGCCTTGGGGAAGCGGAGGAGGGCTCGTGCTGGATGTGTGAGAGTGCGTGGGCGAGAGTGAGCAAAGGCATCTGAGGCTGGTGAGCGGATGTGTGTTCATCCACAAGAGAGGGGACGGAGATCCAAGGACTTTCCTGGCTTGGGAGAATCGTCAGCGTCTTCCGTGGGTGTCAGCGGCGTTTCCATCTTTGTATGTGTGAATGGGCAAATGCACCGGGGAGTAAAACCTACTCCAGAGGGAAAGAAGCGGGACAAAGAAGCAGCAGATGTCAGAACTCAGCTCTGGAAAACAAAATTCATACTGTGCTCACCGTCCAGAAATAACTGCTGACAACGTGGCTGTGCATTTTCTTGGGAATTGTTCTCTGCGGGGGCGCCTGGGTGGCTCAGCCGGTTGGGCGACCCGCTCTTGATTTCGGCTCAGGTCATGATGTCACGGCTCTCGAGTCTGAGCCCCTGGTAGGGCTCAGCCTGGAAGGCTCCGAGCCTGCTTGGGATTCTCCCTCTCTCCCTCTCTCTCTGCCCTTCCCCTGCGCATTCTCTCTCACTCTCAAAATAAATAATAAATGAACTTAAAAAAAAAAAACAGAATAAATTGAAAAAATTCTGTGTGTGTGTGTGTGTGTGTGTGTGTGTGTGTGTGGCATCCTTCATATTCTAGTCAAACACATTAGGAGCACCTTTTCTTTTTTTTTTATTTAAAAAAAAATTTTTTTTAACGTTTATTTATTTTTGACACAGAGAGAGATAGAGCATGAATGGGGGAGGATCAGAGAGAGAGGGAGACACAGAATCTGAAACAGGCTCCAGGCTCTGAGCGGTCAGCACAGAGCCTGATGCGGGGCTCGAACTCACGGACCGCGAGATGGTGACCTGAGCCAAAGTCGGCCGCTCAACCGACTGAGCCACCCAGGCGCCCCTAGGAGCACCTTTTCATGCCATGAAATATACTTCAACTCCCCCCGTTCTTACGGCTATCTCGTATTCTGCTTCATGTGGGACTATAAAGTAATATTGCTCCACGGTGAACTATACAGGTTGTTTCCCGTTTGTCACCATTTATTACGGTCCAGTCCGGCATTTAAAAATATCTACTTACTGGGGTGCCTGGCTGGCTCAGTCGGTGGAGCCTGGAGCTCTCGATCTCGGGGTTGTGAGTTCAAGTCCCATGTTGGGTGTGGAGAGTACTAAAAAAAATAAAAATAAAAATACCTACTTACCAAATGAAATAGTGTTTGGGAAAAGCCATGTGGAAATTTAAGGTTTTCATGTTTTTGTTATTTGCATTGTCACCGTTAGCTTACCCGAGTGCGTCGCTCTCTTGGCCCTGACCCCATAGGAAGGACTCTGAGGGCGAAGACAGTTCCTCATTCCTGCCTCGAGGTCTCCCTACCCTGTACCGCTCTGAGTACACGTGGACGCTCCCCTGAACACGTGTGGCCGCTCCGCGGAGACATCAGACGGGAAGCGGTGACAGGTCGCCCCTGATTGTTAAAGCCTCTTGATAACATTGATCACAGCCTGTTGCCTCTTTAATTAAGAACTAGATGGGGGCATCGGGTGGGCTTAGTCGGTAGGGCACACGGCTCTTGATCTCTGGGTTGTGAGTGCCAGCCCCCTGTTGGGTATAGGTTATTTAAAACAAATAAATAAGAAAAAAATAAATTTGTTAAAAAAAACAAAAAGGAAGTAGGGGCGCCTAAGCGGCTCAGTCGGCCGAGTGTCCGACTTCGACTCAAGTATTCATCTCCTGGTTTGTGAGTTCGAACCCCACATCCGGCTGGCTGCTGTCAGGCCTGCTGTCCTCCCCTCCCCCTGCCCCTCCCTTGCCTGCACTCTCTCTCTCTCTCTCTCTCAAAAATAACAAATGAAAATTAAAAATAAATAAATAAAAGAAGTAGATTATTAAGAGAACGATGTTGACCTTATTTAAAATTTTTATTATGCATACATACATTTGGAAACATGTCGGTTTCCAAACAGACCTGAAACAAGCCTGAGTGACCAGCTAAGGGAGAGAGACCTAAAATAGTCTAGCTTTCCAGAAACTCGCGTGTACTCCCCTATAGTCCATGCGTGCATTTCTGTTTCGTTTCATTCGGTTTTCTTTTGTGGTCATCGTAGGTGCCTTTTCTTTTTCTCCTCCTTTCTTTTTCAGATTCAGCCTTTGCACATGGAATCTTGCCCACAGCCTTGGGAGAGCAAGCTCTCCTATCGGTCAGTTGCTGGGAAAAGTTGCTCTGGGCAGATAAGGGGGGCTGTTGATGCAAATGGAAGAAGACAAAAATCCAACAAAACTTCAGCCGTTTAGAACAGCTGATGGTATGCAGTTGGAGGCTGAGAACACCTACAAAAATGTCATCCTTCTAACCTCTTGGTGTACACCCCCGTGGGAAAATTCATACTCGGCATGATGTTGTTCGGTATTTAGCAATCGATCATACATTCAGTTCATTTTCCTTCTTTCGTTCCATCCAACACACATATAGTTTTAAAGCTTATTTGTTTGTTTTCGAGAGAGGGGAGGGGAAGAGAGAGAAGGAGAGAGAATCCCAAGCAGGCTCCACACTGTCAGCACAGGGCCCGAGGTGGGGCTCGATCCCACGAACCTTGAGATCATGACCTGAGCCAAAATCAAGAGTTGGATGCTTAACTGACTTAACCACCCAGGTGCTCCCATCCAACAAATATTTTGATTGACTTCCTGTATCATATAGACAATTTGGGTGCTGGGGAGATAGAGCCGGAATCGAAATCAATACAGCGCCTGCCCTCAGGCACAGACAAACAAATGAATAAGAAAGACATACTGCATGCTAGGTAGGCCTGGTGCTACCTAAAATGTTGGGAGTATTTGGAGGGGACAGGAATACCAGTGAGTCCACGTGAAAGGCCCTATTTTCTACAGGCGGTCAGAGAGGGCTCCGTACAAGGAGGTCTTGGGCGGCATGACGGGCAGCCCAAGAAGAGGCGGGCCGTGTCTGAGGAAGGAGAATGGGGACCACGTGGTGGGAGCCAGAGGGTCCAGATGAGCCGGAGGAGGAGCCTGAAGATGGGGTTAAACTGGGGGGGGGGGGGGCGGGTGACAGGTGTGTGTGGAGGCGGGTGGTGACCCAGACCGCGGAGGCCCTTCTAGGTTGTCTTGGGATTTTGCATCTACTCTGGGGGAAATGGTGAGCCACGGGAGGCTCCGGAGCACAAGACCTGGTTTAGATCACAAAACCACTTTGACTGCTATTGAGGTATTTACGGGAGGGAAGAATGGAATCAGGAATACCAGTCTGGAGGCGAGTATAACCATCCAGGTGAGGGGAGATGCTTTTTTCCCCAGCTATTCATTGTTTAAGAAACCATCCCCAAACTTGTGGCTGGAAGCATCAATGGTTTGTTCTTTCCCGGGGGCTCTGTGGGCCTCCTGGGCAGCTCTGCTTCGCAAGTGTCGGCTGGGTCGTGTTTTCCTCCATTTTTGCATGCCTAGTAATTTTTTTTTTATTGGTTGCCAGACGTGCGCTTTACTCTGCTGCAGGATGTTTTTGTGTTTCTGTGACTAGTCTCAAGCTTTGTTCTTAATATTCTCAAGCTTTGCTCAGTGGCTGCTGAGGATGAAACCCTTCTCCACAGGCATCCTGCTAAAGTCACATGGCCCCGTGGGGCCGGGAGTTCAGTTACCCAGACACGGTTTGATGCTCTCGGGTCTTGCTTTTAAGATTTTGTTAGATGTGCCCAGAGCTGCACTTAGTGCCTGGGGGCATTGCCCCCCCCCCCCCCATCACCAAGGCAGGACCCTTCTGAGGTCCCGGCTCGGGGCTCCGTGAGCTGTGAGGTTGTCCAGGCTGGCTGGGGGAGCTCCGGTGCGGTTGTCTGTAATCCACGGCGGGTCCTTCTGCAACCTCAGAAGTTTCTTCTGGCCTGTGTGCTATGAGTACTCAACGGAAGACCTCAGGTGGGCCCTTTGTGGATGTCTGGCGTTCTCTCTTGGCATTCTGCTCTCCCAGTCCCTGGTGGCTGAAGGCCAGTGACTCCAGGCCTCTTAGTTCTGTGTCTTCAACCCAAGAGAGCCTGTCCTCCTCTTGCTGGGTTTCCCCTCTCCACACACGCTGAGTGTGAGATGCCTCTTAAGCATCCCCTCCCACCTACCACCCACCCCCCCGGAGGTTGCTTGCAATTTGTCTGGAAGAGGGTCCTTGCAACACCCAGATTGCTAACGTTCCAGATGAGTCAAAGACTCCGGTGGGTCTCCTCTGGAATGTAACGCTGCCTACCACGTGATTGCCTTGACATTTGGGAATCTGACATTGGGATTAAGCTGGCATCTGTAACTGCTT
Source organism: Puma concolor (assembly GCF_028749965.1). Taxonomy (NCBI): domain Eukaryota; kingdom Metazoa; phylum Chordata; class Mammalia; order Carnivora; family Felidae; genus Puma; species Puma concolor. Next base: position 132,832,872 of record NC_141669.1, read on the forward strand.
ATAGTTCAAGTATTAGGTCTTTGATTTGGCCACTGAGCTTTGTCTCTTCTTTGTTCAGCTGAAGGAAAACAGTAGATTGGTGCCTCTGGTAATTCTTTATTTAAAAAAAAAAAAAAACACGGAAGGGCGCCTGGGTGGCTCGGTCGGTTAAGCGACGACTTCCGCCCAGGTCATGATCTCATGGTTCATGAGTTCGAGTCCTGCGTCGGGCTCTGTGCTGATGGCTTAGAGCCTGGAGCTTGCTTCGGATTCTGTGTCTCCCTGTCTCTCTGTCCCTCCCCTGCTCTGTCTCTGTCTCTCTCAAAAAGAAATCAACATGAAAGAAAATAATAAACATGGAAGAGGGAAGCCTGGGTGGCTCAGTCAGTTAAGCACCTGACTCTTGATTTCTGCTTAGGTCATAATCTCCTGGCTTGTGAGATCGAACCCTACATTAGGCTCTTACAGAGCCTGCTTGGGATTCTCTCTCTCCCTCTGTCTCTGCCCCTCCCCTGTTCATGTTCTCTCCTCTCTCTCAAAATAAATAAATAAACACGAAAAAATATATAAGAAAAAATACATGAAAGAGATTTTACTTTTGGCTGAGGGGCTGCAGGGCGGCTGTTTGTTACTCACGGGAGCTCACGTAGTGGCATTGGCAGATGATATGCTTCTAGAAGATATTAGAACACATTTAAGGGATTCTTGTAATAATATCACCCTCGCTTGCCAGCTTCTGGATTAGCCAAGACTCTTGCTTGCTAAAAGTGGAAGTCCAATTCAAACTAGCTTAAGCAAAACTCTTTAAACAGACCTCCCCCCCACTACAAAAATGGAATTTATAGGCTTGCTTAGCTCAAAAGCTTTAGCGATAGGGAGGTAGGGCTTAAGTCAAACAAAGTCTTCAGATTCCTGTCTACACCTCCGCTTAGTTCTTAGCTGTCTCTCCCCGTCTTCATTACCAGCCTGGCAAGACCAAGTTTTTGTTGGCCCTAAGGTTTTGATTTCATAAAGGAAGAGAGAACACTTTTTCTGATATCTCTGGCCAAAGTTCTATGTGGAGGGATACCCCAGTTGGCCAGGCTTGGGTTTCATGCCCACCATTGGTGCTGGGTCAGGAGGTCAGGCCCACAGGGTCATGGGACTTGAGCCAGGCTCCTGGGGAGAAAGCTTTCTCATTCTTGGCAGCACAGATATCCTGGGTCTTGTAATTCGTTGTTGTGGGGCCGTCCTGTGCGCTGCAGATGTCTAGAAGTTTCCCTGGTGTCTACCCACCAGACACGGGTACTTCCTACCCCCTTCACCCATTGTGACAACCAAAACTGTCTCCAGATGTTGCCAGATGTCCTCTGGAGGGCAAAATCGGCCCCGTGGAAAACCACTTCTATGGCGGGAGAGGAATTTTCTATAGGAAGGGATGCTGGGTAGACATACAGGCTCCCGCCCAACCCAACGTGTTTGCTGAGAGCAGTAGGAGGTAGACTGCACCTGGCATCTGGAACCACACCACAGACCATCGTGGAGGTTACCGTTCAGTGTGCTGCTTTTACCTCACAAAGTAATTTTGGGAAGAGGTTCATAAAGGCTGGGGGACCCTTGTGACGCTACATACACGAAGGTCAGAGCAGAAGCAGACGAGGTGAAAACGCCACAGTGTCGTGGTCAGAACTTTAATCCAAGACTGAAACAGCAAGGTTTATTTTGGTTCATTCTAGTGCTAGGTGTGGGATCTTCCTTAAATTCCTTAATCTCCTTAATCATCGGCTTCCTTCAATATAAAATATGATGAATGGTTTCAGACAAACCAATCGATAATGTATGTGAGAGCCTTGGCTAAGCTGTCAATGTCGTGCAAATGGAAGGTTCGAGGAGGAAACCTGTACTCTTCAATTCATTGAAACGGAAGCTACTTGGGTGATTTCTGATTTTTGAGAATAGTCCATCCACATGTTATTTCCGGGTTATTTCTTCTGTAACTGCTCAGCGTCATAGTGTGTTTTTTTTTAACTTCCTTCTTTCTTTCTTTTCTTCCTTCTCTCCCTCTCTTTCTCCTCCCCCACCTTCTTTTTGGTTTGTTGGTTAACGTAGAGATGTCGAAGCTATGAGAAAGAGGATAGCTATTTTTTTTTCTAGTATATTCCAAGAGGCAAAAGAATTGCTCACCTGGTTAATGACAATTCTTTCCTGTTCTTGCTGTTAAAAAAAAAAAAAAAAGGAAAAAAAAAAATTCCAGTTCATTGAGCTAACTGTGCGTAAGAGTCCCAGAAAAGATACTATCCCTATGAAGGCAGACATTATGTCCCAACACTGCATGGTAGGTATGTTCTCTGTTTTCTGGCTCTGTTCCACCTGGGTAATAACCCAACCGGCTAATTCCGTGGGGTTTAAGCTTCTGGTCTTTGTCTGAACAAATCAGAAATTGCCAGAAAATGTTTGAACAAATCGTGGAGCCCAGTTATAGTCAAGGGTAGAATATATCCCAGAAACAAACAAATGACCTAATCCCATGTCAGATGCAGGGGCTAAATGATTCATCTCTTAAAAGACACTTAGACTCAATGTTTACTTCCCAAGTGAACGAGAGAAAATTTGCTTCTTGATCTAAACCAGTTGTAGAAAAATTTCAGAGTGTCACCTTTTGGAGCAAACATTGTTTGACTTTTGGATTAGATTCATGATTTATTATGCAAGACCCTCCTTCGAGTTTTCAGTTAAGAATGCTGTGTTTGTTCCTTTTCTGTTGTAGAAACAGGCTTTTCCTGGGTAACATCTCTTGTGATCATTATCGGTGGATCGTTTTTCATATTCTTGTTTCAGATCTAACAATTGCTGAAATGAACACATACATTTCTCAGCCAATAAAATATCTCCTAAAAGATGCTTTCTTCTCAGCAGGAAGCTTTGGATACTTCCGGAAAAATTCAGCAGTTTTGAAGTAGGAGACCACGCTGATCCTCGTCACGATTTACATGTGAATAGTACAAACTACAGGAAATCAGAGAGAGATTGAGAGAGAGAGAGAGAGAGAGAGAGAGAGAGGAGAGAAGGGGGGGCGCAGGAGAGAGAGGGAGAGAGAAAGAGAGGAAAATTTTATTATGTGCTTGGCGAGGAGTCTCGCAATGTTTATAGTCTGGGAACGGATACAGCAAAAGCCTTTCTGCTGTTGTTAGGGAGGGCCCACATTCCCGTCCCACCCCCCACCCCCATCCACAGCCTCGGAGTCAAAATAACACTCTTCCTACACTTATTAATTTTGTTTTTTTTTTTTACCGCCCCCTCCCCCCCCCCCCCGGATTATTTCTACAGCTGGAAATTAAGGAAGCAAGGGAACTGATTAATCATTTTCGAGTTAAGCACACTCCTCTCTACCTCTGCCTCCAGTTCTGTTTTGTTTTGTTGTAAGGACCTATTTCCTTTCTAATGAAATTTAGGTAGGACCTTTTTGTTTCATAGTTTGTTTCTGGGTCCTTGGATGGAGTGGGGGGGTGGGGGGGGGAGTGGTTTCCTTTACTGGCATTGTCACTTTGACCTGAGAGCTGATCCTCTGTGGACTTCTGCAGACATTGGGGATACACTGAGGATCAGTGCGTGGAAGGGGGGGGCAGGGAGGAAGTCATCACTTCTGCTTTTCCAAATAGGTCCTCAAACGCACATAGCCGTCTACACCCGGAGTAGAGTGTAGAACTGGTTATTCCAACTGCTTCTGGGCTTTTTGACATGACAGCCAACAGAAAAAAATAACCCAAATCATTCCTCTTATTCAAGGATATCTGAGAACTTTGGCCACAACCTTATTTTTAAAAGCAGAACGTATTCGTAACTCAAATAAAATTCTTTCCCAGGGCTCCCTGAGATAATGCCTCCCTAAAAAATGTCTCCAATGTATGAGTCAGTCTCAGGAGCTGACCATTAAGCCACTGGCCACACTTGTATTTTTTTCAGAATCACTGGGAATAACTGGAAATAATTTCAGAAAATAAAGGAAATACTCTTTGTCCTGTCTTTCCCCCCCCCCCCCCGTTCTTTTGGGGGATGAGGAGAGACAGAGTCTTTGATTCAAGTACGGCCAAGATCTAGGAATAAGACAAATACAGTAGAATTCTCTCCTAAGTGGTAGACACGGCCCGGCTTCCCACAGCTTCGGGATCTGGTCTACATCAAGGTTTCAGTGTGTTGGCTTTGTGTCAACAACACACTACGATCTGCGGTGTACCTGGGCTTCCCTAAATATGAAAGCAAAAGCGCTGAAATGATTTATTTTATTGGGTTTGAATTCACTAAATACAGCCCTTGAATCATGTACAAAATCGCATTGTTCTGCGATCAGGCCTGTGTCCAGTGTCAAGTTCAATTAAAAGGCGGTGAGCCCGTGGCAACGGTCTGTGATGGAACCCACCACCTAATAACAGCTCTTGGATTGTGCACTCCTGACATTTTAAGGGCTTCCTGATGATCAAAGTTCGGCCATAGTTTATTGTTTCAACAGTTCCACTGCTTCAGTTTTTGTTTACTTTCATTTCCCCTGGGCAGAACTTTCTAATCTGGGCTTAAGTTTTTATCCCATACTTTTGAGAGGTGCTCAAATTACCCCGTTCTAGTAACAGCAGTCCTCTTACTACGGCAGATTTTGTAAGTGCCTCTGCTCACTTTAAACATTTATTCCGTAGATCCAGGAAACACAATTATTGTTTGGCATTGAACTAGACCCCGAGGGACATGAAGCTCTGTTCAGTCCCTCTCCCCCACCAACACCTGCCGGCCGCACCCCCCCCCCCCCCCCCCCGCCGCCACCGTAGCATCGGACATGAGTTGTATCAGAATTAAATAAAAATGGATGATGTGGTTGCAAAGAACTCCAGAGAAGAGAAAATCTATCTGCAAGATCTTTATTACTTGTGCCTAAAGAAGATTGTTCTCTGATCATTTGCTGACTGTTTGTAGGAGAAAATCATTATTCTTGGCTCTTACGTCTAGAAGACGATCACACAAGGAAGTACAACGCACTTCAACCGTTTTTATCCCCACAGGCTCCTTATGAGTTTTCAGGCAATATTTTGGCTGATAATGCAACGAAACAGCAGGCTCTAAGCAGGTTTTCTAGGAATCGAGATTTGTCTACTTCTTAGGATAATCAAATACTACTTCCTCAGAGAGACCCATCATGAACAATCTCCGTGAAATATTGCCAGGACCCCACCTCCCATCTCTCCCCATTTTCTTGACCTGCTTTGTTTTCCTTCAAAGCATTCGTCACTTCTAGAACAGCACCACCCAATAGAGATACAGTGCAAGCCACATACAAAATTCAAAACTTTTTAGGGATCCCATCAAAAAGGTAAAAAGAAACCAATGCACTTCATTATAATAGCATGTTTTATTCAACTCCATGTGTCATTATCATTTGAACGTCAAATCGCTATGAAATGACTGTTAATGAGATATTTTCATATTTATTTTTTGGGCCAGGTCTTCAAAATCTGGTGTCTATTTTACACTCCTAGCACACCTCAACCTGACGAGCCACATTTCAAGTGCTCAGCGGCCACGTGTGACTTGTGGCTGCCATATTGGAATGTGTAGCTCTAGGATATGATGTTAGGCTGATCGGTGACTTTGTTTTATTCGCTAAGCACCCACTAAGTACACAGTGAATAGTCAGTGAAATAGCAAATTATTATTAAAATTATAAGGACCACCACTATTTCCCCGAAGGTCTGTAATATTAGATGTTTCCCAGCATGCCGCAATGCCTTTGGTTTTTCTCTTTTTCTAACCTTTCCCTCTTGCCCCAAGAATATCAAAATGCAAAGAAAGATCACTTTGAACATTTGTTCCACTACCTGAACCAGTTTTGCTGGGAAAAGTCAATGCCGTATCCTACGGTGACCGCACACATGCCCTTCAGGATGGACTCATTAAAGTCCTATGTGTACTTGATGTTGCCCCTCTCGATGCTACGTTCCCTCCTTTTGATCAGTTCTCGAGCTGCCTACTCAGCAATGGTTCGGAACGTGTTAAAAAAGATCACACCACCCTTGAGGTTTTGGCAATGCGGGTCTCCAGCAAGTCCAGGAAGCGAAACACGCTTCTGGCACCGTCTTCGTGCCACATGCCATTGAACGGGTGCTGCAGGGATCCCTCAGGGCAGCATAGACACTGCCCTGCCTTTGAAGAGCTTTCAGACCTGCGGAGGAGAAAGACGAGCGAATGGTAATTACAGAGATGACACAGGAGCATGTGGTGGCAAAGTTACAGGCTCTGGAGACGCACAGAGGGGGTTCAAATCCCCAACTGCCACTAACTGACGGTATGGGCTTGAGCCGCTCACGATACAGCTCTCTGCCTCAGTTTTCTCATCTGTAAAATGGAGATAATAATAGTAGGCAAGGCACAGTGTTGTTGTGAGGGGATAGATGGGTATGTTCACTGCACCATCACACCCCATGTGAGGGGGTGGCCTTGGGTCATTGCCAGCTGTGGTTAAGAGACATTTATTTCTAATATATCAGACATAGGAGAAGTGTGCCTGGCATTGATACTTAGAAACTTCATAGTATTAGCTGTTATTATTACTTAATTTATTTATTATTTGAGAGAAAGAGCTGAGCAGGAGAGGGGCAGAGAGAGAGAAGGACAGAGGATCCAAAGTGGGCTCCGTGCTGACAGGCTGACAGCACAGAGCCCGATGTGGGTCTCGAACCCTCGAACCGCGAGATCACTACCTAAGCCAAAGTGGGACACCCAACTGATGGAGACACCCAGGTGCCCCTATTATTATTATTATTATTGTTGAGAGAAGATGGCCCTTTCGGAGAATTCAGAGGGCACCCCAGCCTGGACCTCAAGGCTCAGGTGACATTTCCCGGAGGATGTGTCATCATCGCTGGGGGAACCTGATGATGAGTCCCAGGTGGCCAGATGGAGAGTTTAAGTGGGGGAACAGCATGCGTGAAGACCTGGAAGCCACAGTTCTCGGGGCAGTCTGACGGACAGAAGAATGTTGAGTCTGGCTACAAGTCCAAAGGCTCCTGGGGGCCTGGAAGAACATATCAGAGTGAACCACATGAACTGTTGGTATTACACTGTCTTCGAACTGTAAGAATGGAAACTGTCTACGATTTAGCCTAATATTATGGCTAAAGTGTGCTGTGTGTCAAAAACAAAGATATAACCCAAAACAACAGTAAGCTCCTTAACAAACGGTCTGATGAGGACACTGGCTCTCACCGGGACCCCTGTTGTCACCGGGCTGACAGCAGTGGTGTGGGAGAAAGCACCTGAGCATTGGGGGTGGGGTGGGGGGGGAGGGGGGAGAAGGCGGGGAGGGACTTGATGCATTGCTGGCTGCAGGTGCCCCCTTGGGCTCCACGCCCTTGGTGATGCCCGCTTTTATTTATTTATTTATTTTTTATTAAAAAAAAAATTTTTTTTTCAACGTTTTTATTTATTTATGGGACAGAGAGAGACAGAGCATGAACGGGGGAGGGGCAGAGAGAGAGGGAGACACAGAATCGGAAACAGGCTCCAGGCTCTGAGCCATCAGCCCAGAGCCCGACACCGGGCTCAAACTCATGGACCGTGAGATCGTGACCTGGCTGAAGTCGGACGCTTAACCGACTGCGCCACCCAGGCGCCCCAATGCCCGCTTTTAAAGAAGAACCCCGGTGGCTCGGTCGGTTAAGTACAGCTCTTGATTTCGGCTCAGGTCATGATCTCATGGTTTGTGAGTTCGAGCCCCGTGTAGGGCTCTGTGCTCACGGTGCAGAGACTGCTTGGGATTCTCTCTCCCTCTCTCTCTGACCCTTCCCTGCTTGCGCTTCTTCCCCGCCCCCCCCAAATAAATAAACTTAAAAAAAGAAAAGAAAAGCCCCCAACGTGAACTTTTACAGGTTGTCTTTTGATTTTAAGATTAGCTCACTTTCGGGGGAGGGGGGCACAGCAATTGTTGATGGAATGTGGCTCCCTAACTGTGAGCTGATCTTCATCCTGGAGTTTGGTCCAGGATGGTGGGAATGAGGACTTCTAAGTCCAAGAAATTTTTTTTTTTCCAGGAGTTCCTTATTGAATGCTTTTCTCACTTTCCTTTGTGCTGCCTGCTGCCACCATCATTCTGAATTGCTCCCTTCTGGGGCACCTGGCTGGCTTGGTCCGTAGAGCATGCGATTCTTGACCTCAGGGTTGTAAGTTAGAGCCCCACGTTGGGTGAACATACTTAAGGATAAAAATCTTTAAGAAAAAAAAAAAAACAAAATTGCTCCTTCCTGAAGCCCTCCAGTGGTTTCCCACCACACCTGGAATCACATTCAAACTCCTCACCACAGTTTATAGACGGTACCTGATCTGCCCTGGCCACGGCCCTACCTCCCCACTCTGCCCCTTCCCATGGCGCTGTAGCCACACTTAAACCCAAGCTCCTGATTGATTGATTGATTGATTGATTATTTTTTATTAAAGTTGAAAAAAAAGTGTTCACTTATTTTTGAGAGAGAGAGAGAGGGAGCGAGCAGGGGGAGAGGGGAAGAGAGAATCCCAAGCCCGATGCGGGCCTGAAACCCACAAACCATGAGATCATGACCTGAGCCGAAACCAAGAGTCGGACACTCAACCAACTGAGCCGACCAGATGCCCGTGGTCCTTATTCTGTCTTATTCTTTATGGCCAACTTTTCCCTCCTCCCTTCCTTCCTTCCTCTCTTCTTTCCTTTCCCTCATCTTTCGTGCACCTTCTCCCTACTATTTTGTAAAACTGAGCCGGGTTTTGTGACGGGGACAGGAGACAGGTGGGAAAAGACACACACCCGTGGCCTCCATCTTTGAGATCTAGCTTTAAGATGCTGAGGGCAGAGAAGCCAAGGGGTAAGTGAGCGCCAGTCGTTCAATCCTTCCGCAAAAGATCCCGGAGGTGAGGAAGCTGCCAAGGTTATGGCTGCTGGACGTCCCGCTCTGTGGCTGAAGGTAAGGCCAGGGTGCCGGGTGCAGCCGTTCGAGGAAGCAAAAGTATCTCTTCCTGGCCGAGAGGCCTGAGCCAGTGAGCCCAGCTGTGGACCCACACATCCAGCCCGTGTCCGTGTCCAAGAGCCGTTTCTTTCTCGTCCGAGGAGGGTGGCACTTTCCCAGGCTGTGCGTGGCTGTGGTACTTTTTTAGTAGTTGCCCTAGAATTGGCAAATATGCATTTATATACATATACATACGCTTTTACACCTGACCACAGTCTACTTTCATTTTTTCAGTGTTTTATTTTTTTAAATTTTTGCTGTTTATTTTTGAAAGAGGGAGAGACAGACACCAAGTGCGAGCAGAAGACGCGGAGAGAGGGAGGGAGACACAGACTCTGAAGCAGGCTCCAGGCTCCGAGCAGTCAGCACAGAGCCCGACGCGGGGCTTGAACTCACGAACCAGGAGATCATGACCTGAGCCGAAGTCAGATGCTTCACCCACCGAGCCACCCAGGTGCCCCAACAGTCTACTTTCAAGTAACGCTATGCCGCCTCACAGATAGTGACAGCTGACCCTTGAGCAGCACAGATTCGAACTGTGTGGGTCCACTTATATGCATTGTGTGTGTGTGTGTGTGTTTTATAAATACAGTACAGTACTCCAAACGTATTTTCCTTATGATTTTCTTAATAACATTTCTTTCCTCTAGCATACTTTACTGTAAGAAAGCAGTACACGATACATATAACATACAAAACATGTGTTAATTATTTATGTTATCAGTAAGGCCTCTGGCTATCAGTAGTTAAGTTCTTGGGGAGTCAAAGTCATACATGGACGGTCGACTGCGTGGGGTGTCAGTGGTCCTAACCCTCATGCTGTTCAAGGGTCAGTTGTGGTAACAAAGCCCTCTTATTCTCTATATAGTTGCTGCCCTTTTCCTTATCCATAAGCATACATATATACACACAGGAGAATACGTAATTGAATACATTGTTTCAACTGTTGTTTTGAATATACTGTTAGATCACTTAAGAAGAAGAAAAATAAGGGCTCCTGGGTGGCTTAGTCAGTTAAGCTTCCGACTCTAATTTTTTTTTAATGTTTATTTGTTTATTTTGAAAGAGAGAGAATGAGCGGGAAAGGACCAGAGTGTGGGGGGGGGGGGCGGAGAGAGAAAGAGAGAGAGAGGAGAGAGAGAGAGAGAGAGAGTGAGAGGAGAGAGAGAGAGAGAGAGAGAGAGAGAGAGAGAGAATGAGTGGGGGAGGGGCAGAAGGAGAGGGAGAGAGAAGGAATCCCAAGCCGGCTCTGTGCGGTCAGCACAGACCCTCAACGTGGGGTTCAACCCCGTGAACCATGAGCTTATGACCTGCTCGGAAGTCAAGAGTTGGACACTCCACCGACTGAGCCACCGAGCTGCCCCTCAGATCCACTCTCTTAACGACTCTCAAATATACCACACGGCAGTTAACTACGGACATCATACTGTACATTACATCCCTAGTCCTTATTTATCACACAATCAGAAGTGTGAACTTTTTGACCACTTGCATCCAAAGGCAAAGAACATCTGTCAGCATTTCTTGCAAGGCCTATCTACCAGCAACGGATCCCCTCCATTTTTGTTTGTCTGAGAAAGTCTTGATTTCTCCTTCCCTGTTGAGGGATAACTTTACTTTTTTTTTTTTAATTGTTTTTTTTTCAACGTTTATTTATTTTTGGGACAGAGAGAGACAGAGCATGAACGGGGGAGGGGCAGAGAGAGAGGGAGACACAGAATCAGAAACAGGCTCCAGGCTCTGAGCCATCAGCCCAGAGCCCGACGGGGGGCTCGAACTCCCGGACCGCGAGATCGTGACCTGGCTGAAGTCGGACGCTCAACCGACTGCGCCACCCAGGCGCCCCGAGGGATAACTTTATATGGAGCAGAATTCTAGGCTGGTGGGTTTTGTCTCCCAACACTTTAATTATTCCACTCCACTGTCTTCGGCACTCTCTTGACTTCTGAGGAGTCAGACTTCATGGCTATCTTTGTTCCCCTGTAGGTGGATGGTTTTCCCTCTGACTTCTGTCAGCATTTTCTCTTTGTATTTGACTTTCTGTCACTTCAATAGGGTATGGCCGGATGTAGGTCTTGGGGGGCACTTATTTCTGCTTCGTATACCTGAGCTTTCTAGATCTGTGGCTTGGTGTCTGCCATTAACTGGGGCAGGAGGTGGGGGGAGGGGTTCAGAGTCATTATGGCCAAACACTCCCTCTGTTCCTTTCTTTCTCCTCTGGTATCCCGACTGCGTGCATGTTACACCTTTCGTAATCGTCCCGCCGTCCTGGGGTATTCCGTTCTGCTTTTTTTCAGTCTTTGTTCTCTTTGCTTTTCAGTCTCCCTACTTTCTGTCGAAATCTCCTCAAGCCCAGACGTTCTGTCCTCAGCTGCATCCAGTCTACTGGGAAGCCCAGTCCTCATTTCTGTTACAGTGTTTTCTCTGTAGCATTTCTTTCTGGTTCTTCAGAATTCCCGTCTCTCTGCGCACATCGCCTCATCTGTTCCTACATGCTGTCTACTTTATTCATCAGAACTCTTAGCATCTTCGTAAGCGTGGTTTTATATTCCCGCTCTGCTCATCTCAGCATCCCTGCCATGTCGGAGTCTGGTTCTGATGCTTAATCTGCTTCTTTCAACTGTGTTTTTTGCTTTCAAGTATGTCTTGTACTTTTTTCCCTTTTTTTTTTTTTTTTTTTTTTTGCCGATAGCCTGACATCATGTGATAGGTAGAAGGAACTGTTATATAATTAGGCCCGCTGACAGCAGTGGTGAGGTGGGAGGGGGCGGGGAGCGTCCTAGAGTCCTGGGATCGGGTCTCAGCCTGCTGGGGAGCCCATGCCTCAGTTCACAGAACTTCACAGCTGCTTCTCAGGCCGTCAGCTCCACGCAGTGGTTGGGACAGGATGGCTAGAGGAGGCTGGAGTTGTGTATGTTCCCTCCCTACATCGGGTCTGATAAAACTCCAGCCCTGATGAACTAGTTTCCCCTGAGGACAGACTTTCTTGGGAGGAACGAAATACTCTGGGGTACTTCAGAGCAGTTACTGTCCCTTCTCCTTCTGGGAGCGCAAGAGGACTTCTCTCTGATCCTGACTGGGAGTACTTGGTCAAGTTCTCGGAGGTTAAAACCTGCCAGAGTGTCCCTTATGCCTGGAACCCCCGGAGGTGTTGACTCCCGGGTCTGTCCACACCGAGCCTCTGGCCATTCACCAGTTCAGGCCCCCCCCTCCCCCCCCCCCCCCCCCCGCCCACCCTGGGTGCCGGGCCCTACAAGGGGGACTCTAGAGCAGGTGGTGATTTTCTCTAGTAGTCTGCCTGTCCCTCCAGTGTTGGAGGCCGTGATTTGCAGCAACCTCAATTCCCTTGCAGATCTAAGAGGAGCTGCTAATTTTGCACCTTTTCAGCTTTTTTACTTGTTGGTGGTGGCGACTTCTGAACGCCGTGCATGCTGGACCAGAAACGGAAAGTCTGCCTTGACAGTTTTAAGAACCAAAAAAAAAAAAAAGTGATTGACTGAAAATGTCAAGCAAAAAAAAAAAAAGCATTGGGGCGGGGGTGCATTCACTGGGCTCGAAGTGGAAATTGTAGACTTCTGCTGGAAGTCTCAAAGGTGCCTGAAAGAGAAAGTTTTGACTAATGTTCTGGCCACATGTGGGAAAATCGTGTTACTGAAAAGCCGGTGGGCCAGCAAAAGGTGAACTGAATTCTGCATTTCTCAATACCCGGTCGTGTGTCCAGACCAGTCACTTCACCAGCCTCCTTTTTTTATCCAGAAACTGGGTAGTGGGCATTTACCGGAAGTGGGGATGAGCGGTAACTCCTCTGAAGTGCGGAGCAGAAGGCATACTCTGTAGATAATAGAGAAGAAACTAGATAAGTAGAAAATAGATAAGAAAATAGATAAGTAGATAATAGAGAAGAAACGTGAGAGATGGTTATAGAAGTATATTTTTCTCTTTCCTTAACTGAAAAGAAACTGAAAGGATGTTCACTTAGTCCTCCAAGCACACAGGAAGCTATTCAAGGTTAACACAATGCAAATGGGGCCGAAGAATACCGCGAGGAAAGCAACTTAGGGCACCAGGGAAAAAGTGATTCATTATTCAAATCTGTCCAAAGATTCTGGGCCCATCTGGCAAAGTGTAAGAGGGTAAGCTCTTCTCCTTGGAGCTTTGTTCTCACTGGGAGTTTTCTCCCTCGGGAGAATCATTTGATAATCTAGTAATTGAGAGATAAGAGAAGTAAGACTTACTAAGAGCAGTCAATGGCTGAGGAACAAGTCTTTTTTTTTTTTTTTTTTTTTAAAGTAATCTCTACACCCAATGTGGGGCTTGAACTCACAACCCTGACATCAAGAGTCACATGCTCAAGAACCAGCCAGGCACCCCCTCTTTTTTGGGAGGGTAGCAAATCTTAAACGGTTTTTAGATGCACCACTAAAACAAGTCTAACTAAGCACCAGGGGATCCTTTAGTGGCTGGGAGAATATAGAAAGCACAAAGATGCCTCCTCTCCCTTTGAAAATTTCCATCTGCTGTTTCTTTCCCACTTTGAGGGGAGCGATGCACTAAAATTAAGCAGTGGCTTCTCACGGTGGTTAGCAACATGCATTTGGAGCCGCTCTGCCCTGGATGGACAGCCTGGGCTGCCCTCCACTGACCCCCGTGTGACCTGGGATGAATTAACCGACATCCCTGAACCTCCATCATCGCCCCTTGTTGTTGCAAAAACGAAACACTGATAATCCCCGAAAAGAATCCAGCTCAGCACCTGCTGAAGTTCAGTGGTCATCATTTCTAGAAAAGAGCTGGTCGGGTACGTTTTCAAGGTCTAAATGCTTCTCCGGACACCGTGACTAAGAAAGACTGTTGAGATTAAAGAGACAATTCGGGCCAAGCTGAAAAGGCTGAGAAAATGAAGGAATCGGGATGACCGAGACTCATCTTGCCACCCTCCCGTGCTTTTTGCTCTCCTCGAATCGCTTCTGCATCGGGCCTGGAAGCGGACAGAGATGGAAAGGGACTGGGGAAGAGCCACATAGGAGGGGGAAAGTGTTCCACTTCCAAGAAGGAGCCAGTGGTGTTATACACAAGCGTGCGAGGGGAGACCTGCTGAGTCAACGTCTATGGAGCTCTTACGACACTAGCAGGCACCAACCGAGCCCTGTCCCACACTGTGTCGCTGTCACTAATTCTGTCATCACCCCCACCCCCACGCTCCCAAGGGGTGTAGAACTGCCTTCAAAGGGGTCAAACTGGCTCTTGGGGGAAAGAGGCGCAAAAAAATCTCACTCTTGTTATAAAGCACACGTGGATGTTACGGACATGTACACAGATATACAGTATAGCCATGAAATGAACATCTCAAGGGGGGGGACACTTAGAAAAAAAAGCTACAAAGTTTCCTTAGGGGAGGTGCAAGTGAAAAACATGTTGAGGAACCCGGCTAGCACTGGTAAACGGGGGTAGGTGGAACCCGGGAGAGGGGTAGGTATCTAATACAAGACGGTGAACATGGAAGGACTCAGAAGATCAGAGGTAGCAGGAGTCGAGACTTTGTGTGTGACGTAGGCCTGTTAAATAACGCGGAGATTTCCCCTGAAGAAGGAATCTCACCCTGTTTGCTTCTTCCGCTTCCCAGTTTGGGAGGCTGTATTGCATGGGGGGGTGGAGTACAGACCTGATGGGAATTCTGGCTCTGCCGTTCATTTGCCGTGTGGCCTTGGGCAAGCTACTGACCTCGCTGAGCCGCACCTGTCACCTGGGGTGAGTCTGTGCGAGTCCTCGAGGATTAGCAGGGGTTTGGTGACTGTGGGCTCATTTTCATGTCATCCTCCTGGTTGGATAGCAGGGCAGTGGTTGGAATTTTTAGCAAGGGAAATCGATTCCTTTGAGAGGAACTTCTGTGCACTGACATCTCCTTTTTTTTTTTAATTTTTTTTATTTAAAAAAAATTTTTTTTTCTACATTTATTTATCTTTGAGAAACAGAGAGAGACAGCATGAGCAGGAGAGGGGCAGAGAGAGACAGAGACACAGAATCAGAATCAGAAGCAGGCTCCAGGCTCCGAGCTGTCAGCATAGAGCCCGACGTGGGGCTCGAACCCACGAACCGTGAGATCATGACCTGAGCCGAAGTCAGACGCTTAAACGACTGAGCCACCCAGGCGCCCCCGACATCTCCTTCTTATGTTAGTCCTCGTCTCTTCTCTCTAGCCTCCTCTTCCAAAGCTCGGGCTCTTAATTTTCTTTTAAAATTTCTGATAATACACATACTAAGGATGCATTCTGTGACCCGTGCCGCACACATTGTTATATTTAATCCTGACCACAACCCTGTGAAGGCTTGTCCCTGATACTCACCAGCTTTTAAAAGTTTTAGCCTTTCTAACAGGTGTGTGGGGGTATCTTGTAGAAATTGAAGATGTGGGACATCTTCTCATTTGCTCATTTGTTGTGAGTATCTATTCTTGATTTGTGTCTGTTCAAATCTTCCCCACTTAAAACTATTGGGTGGTCCGGGGGTGCCTGGCTGGCTCAGTGCTGGAGCATGTAACTGTTGATCTTGGGGCGGTGAGTTAGAGCCCCATGTTGGGTGTAGACTTGACTTAAAAAAATATTGGATGGTCTGTTTTCTTACTACTGGATTTTGGAAGTTTTAATGTTTATTTTCCAGAGAGAGACAGAGCGCGAGTGGGGAAGGAGAGAGAGAGAGGGAGATGCAGAATCCGAAGCAGGCTCCAGGCTCCGAGCTGTCAGCTCAGAGTCCGACGTGGGCCTCGAACTCACAAACCCTGAGGCGTGAAGTCGGACGCTTAACCGAGTAAGCCACCCAAGTACTCCACAGCTAGTGTTTTTTAAATGCCACGAGCCGATCAGAATGCATCTGTGGGCACTTTCATCCCTCGGGTCCCCATTTGGGTGGGGTTTTTAGACTAGAAGGACGCTCGGGGGCTGGGGAACCTTGAAAGCGTGCCTCTCGGGTCTCCCGTGGCAGGGACTGTAATTGACCGAGGGCCCCGGATGCCATGCTCTGAGATCCCTGTTTGTGCCACACCCACATTTCCCTCAGGTTGTTCCTTACCTACGACCGCGCGGGACGGGGACACTCAAGCAGGCTCGTTTCCAGGTGACACGGGGCTTTGGCACAGCTTCCTGAGGATGGCACACAGTCTCAGACTTTTCCCACCTACCTTCTCCCTTCCTTTTCTCCTCTGCAGGGTTTAGACCATCATGTGGTCTGCCTTTTCTCCCAGCCCCCTGGGCCTTCCTCCCCGTATTTCCCTCCTATGAGTCCCCCTCCGCCCCCGCTGCCCCGGGAAGTGTCTTGTACGTCTTTTCCCAACGTGGTATCTGTTAGTCTGCTCATCAAAAGAAGCGATCCAATACAGAGGAGCGCGTGTTCAGGAGTCCACCCCCTCGCCCGCCATGCCTGGCAGGTGATGTAAATGAGTAAAGGGGTTCAGGTGAGGACTGAGGTGAACTGAAACCCATACCCTGTTTCATGAGGACAGCTTCTGTCTAGTTCTGACTGTGGCCAAGTTGGAATGTGAGCCCAGGGCGGAACATCATTAGATTTTTTTTTTTTTCTCTTAAGGTTTACTTATTTTTGAGACAGAGAGAGAGACAGAGCATGAACGGGGGAGGGTCAGAGAGAGAGGGAGATGCAGAATCCGAAGCAGGTTCCAGGTTCCCAGCTGTCAGCACCGAGCCCGACGCGGGGCTCGAACTCACGGACCGCGAGATCATGACCTGAACCGAAGTCAGCCGCTTAACGGACGGAGCCCCCCAGGAGCCCCAGGATGTCATTAGATATTTAACGAACAAAACTGCAGAAAAGTTACAGTCCCTAAGTCCACGCTCTGGTTTGGCAGAAGAAGAAATCAAGGTAAGAGAAGGGCCTTTCCTAACAGCACTTGTGTATTGGGTGGCAGAAGACGGCCAGAATCCAGACAGGCCACACCCTCATCCGGCTCATTCCTTTCTTCCTCTCTATTCATTATTGACTGACACAGTGGGTCTGTATTAGTTTATTAGTTATCTGTTACTGTGTAACAAATTATCCACATGCACAAAGATACAGCAACTCGTAACAGGACACTCAGTTTCTTTGGGTCAGAATCTGCTCAGCTGGGTCTCTTGCAAGTCTGCATTCAAGGTGTGAGTCCAGGCTGGGGTCTCATCTGAAGGCTCAGCTGGTGCGTCCAAGCTCATGTGGCTCTTGGTACGATTTGGTTCCTCAAGGGTTCTTGCATTGAGAATTTCAGGTCTTTCCTTGCTGTTGGCCAAAGGCCAAGGGCATTTCCTTACCCGTAGGCTTTCCAACATGGCAACTTGCTTCATCGGAGTAAGCGAGCTGAGAAGGCAGTAGAGAGAGCCTGCTGGCAAGATGGAGGTCACAGTCCTTTGCGACCCAACCATGGAAGTGACGTCCTGTCATCTTTGAGTATTCTATGTGTTAGGAAGTCAGGAGGCCAGCCCTCACTTGAGGGGAGGGCATTACCCCCCCAGGAACACGGATACCAGGAAGCGGGGACCACTGGGAGCCACGTGAGAGCACTGCCTGCCACTTTTTCCGGCGTCTTTCTGGGAAAATGGGAAATCCCCACTTGTGTTTCTCTTTCTCCTCTAAACCAGGAACCTGCTTTTGAGGGGAGAGGTCGGGGATCTATCTTAAAACAGAACAAGTACTGGTGTACCCGGAGAAAAAGACTGAGAAGGGACAACCGGGTCGATGAGGACAAGAGAGAATGAAGTGGCAGGGGTAGGGTGAGGGGGGCAAGAGGAGGCTGCAAGCCAGGGCAGCAAGACCCTCCTGTTCCTCCCCCCACCCCCCACTGCCCTGACTGTTCTCTCTTTGCGTTTGTAGTATTGCCACGGGTAAGGAAGACCGGCAGATTGCTTTTGCCAAAATTCGGGACATGGCTTTCGCAGGGATTATTCGCTCTCTGGATGACTCCGTTTCTTCTTCCAGCACGAAGAATGTACATAATTGTTGCGGAGACATAGCGAGCTCAACACAAAGAAGCGCTCTCTTCCCCGTAGACGAAGCGTGGAACGGTAACCAAGATGCTAACCGTTAATATTTTTTGAGGACTGGCTGCACCACCTGCCTGGAGTCCAGTGGCTCTGCCCCCCTGAGTCCTCAGAACCACTGCGAGGCCGGTGTCAGTATGACATTCATTTTACAGCAGAAGACAAAGGCTCTGAGAGACGGAGAGATTCACCTAATGTCACAGCCAGGTGGGGCAGGAGCAGGAACCGACCTGTGTTTATTCCACTCCGATCCTCCACCAGAACATTTGCCAAACCTTAGTCTTTTCTTTTTTTTTAATGTTTTTATTCATTTTTGAGAGAGCACGAGCAGGGGAGGGGCAGAGAGAGAGAGAGAGAGACACACACACAGAATCGGAAGCAGGCTCCAGGCTCCGAGCCATCAGCACAGAGCCCCATGCGGGGCTCGAACTCACGGACCGTGAGATCATGACCTGAGCCGAAGTCGGATGCTCAACCGACTGAGCCACCCAGGTGCCTCCCGAATTTTATTCCTTCCTGTATAGACTGTCATAGTTGCTGCCATATCCAGGATCACTTATCCTACCATCACATGTGGACACAGTTTGCTACTCCCTCTCTAGTCCAGCTCTGGACTGGCAGACCAGGGTTCAGTCCTAAGCCTAAGCGCGAGCTGAATCACCCTGCCCAAGCTACTGAACCTCTCTGAGCTGTGAAATGGGGTGTATGGGCTCAGCTTGCTGGGTGACAGAGGGACTAGGTGAGACCGCGGAACCAAATCATGAAGCCCACGGTAAGTGCCCCGTAAATATAAGGCTGCAGGGACCCTCAAGGAATGGGGTCTATCTGTTTCAACTCCTCTCAAAGATGTATTCAAGGTTAGCACGTTTCCAACAACATCATCAACATTAAGGAATTCCTTAGTCCTTTTCACCACCTCCCCCAAATTTGCAATTAAGTCTTTGTTAAAATTGGAATGTAGATGTAATGTCCCGTGGTTTGAGGCCATATCAAATAGCTTGTTACGCTGTTTGGATACAATCAGGGAAACCAGACAAATACGTTTTCTATCCTGTTTTTTTGTTTTGCTTTGTTTTCTTCTTCTTACTTGTGGAAACATGAGGACAACATAGCATCATGATTAAGATACAGATCTGGGGGTCCAGAAGATGCGGTTTTGATTTCTGATTTGCTCCATTCATTGGCTTTGTGACCTTGGCTGTCTCCTCCGACTTCATTAAGTTGGTCGGGAACGCTCTTAGCCGTAAGTAGCAACTGCCAACGATAACCCAACAGAGACCTCAACGAACAGGTTATTTTTTTTCTCTCCCTTAAAAGGCAGGCAGTTACTATTCTGTTTCGATGGCGTAAGAATGTCAGAGCTCAGCTGCTCCCTCGGCCCTTCCTGACATTCGCAGGATGGATAACTCGCAGCCCTCTCCAGACAGCGCGTCCTTCCGAAGACAGCGGATCTGTTCAGCGATCTCCTGCCTGTGCGTCGCTGGTCTGAATTGTGTCACGTTGCCAAGTTGCAAGGGAGCCTGGGGAGGGCTGCAGGGTGGGTGTGGGTGAGAGGAAGGGGGCTTTCTTGAGGATTCGATGAGATAATGCATATTATCTGGGACAGGGAAACTTGACTTCAGGGTCCTGCGGTGAGTAGGCATCAGACACAGGACAAAAACTTTCTTCTTCTTCCAGACTGGAAGCTCCATGACGGGGGGCGCTGTTATGTCTTTCCCGCTTATTATTCTAGCTTGATGCCTGGAACATAGATAAACATATGGTACTGCTCAGTAAATATCTGATAAGCGAATGAACAGTTAATGATAATTTGCTACATTTCTTTGGCTTCCTGTTCTTCATCACTTTCTCAAAAACACATTTATTCCACGCCTATTAAACAAACGTCAGAAGGTGAGAGTCCTAAAGCCAAGACTTGTGTCAGCGTATTCTTTATTGCTCGCTGGGTAACGGGTTGCCCCCCAACTGTGGCAACTTCACATCACAAGCATCTCTCATCGCACGCGGTTTCTGGGGTCAGGAATCCCCGAGAGCAGTTTGAACGGATGGCTCTCGCCCACGGCCTCTCACGAGCGGTCAAGACGTTGGCCGAAGTTGCCACCATCCCGAAGGCTCGACTGGGTAAAGTTGGAGGATCTCTTTGGAAGATCGCACCCTCGCATGGCGGTTGGCTGGAAGGCTCCGCTCCTTTCCATGTGCTGCTGGAGTGTTCTGATGACATGGCCACCGGCTTCCAGAAGGAAGGAGGGCGGGGGAAATGGCAGTATTTCCCGACCGGTCTTCAGTGTCACCCAGCATCACCACTTGCACAATATGCCACTCGCCAGAAACAAGTTATCAGGTCCAGCCTACATTCCAAGGGAAAGCAAATGCCTTGTGCCTTTTGGAGCAGGAGCGCGTCAATGAATCTGCGGACACATTGTCTGTTCTGTTCAATAGCATCGTCTGTTCTGTTCTAGCATCGAGCTGTGCTTGGCTTGTACGGTAGGTGTTTAATCAGGGCTGCTTCCAGCTTTGCCAACCTTGAAGTTTGGAAGCTTTCCTTGATAAAAAGAATACAGGGGCGCCTGGGTGGCTCAGTCGGTTGGGCATCCAACTTTGGCTCAGGTCACGATCTCGCGGTCCATGAGTTCGAGCCCCGTGTCGGGCTCTGTGCTGACGGCTCAGAGCCTGGAGCCTGTTTCAGATTCTGTGTCTCCCTCTCTCTCTGACCTTCCCCCATTCATGCTCTGTCTCTGTCTCAAAAATGAATAAACGTTTAAAAAAAATAAAAATAAAGAATACAAAATTAGTTATAAAAGTTAACACTTACGGGGCGCCTATGTGGCTCAGTTGGTTAAGCATCCCAGTTCGGCTCTCATGGTTCATGAATTCGAGCCCTGCGTCTGGCTCTCTTATGTCAGCATGGAGCCTGCTTGGGCATCTCCCTCTCTCTCTCTCTCAATAAATAAACTTAAAAAAATAATAAAAGTTACTCTTTAATTTGAATGAAAGGAGAAAATACTACTACAGATTGCAATTTTTTTTAGCTGAAAAAATATTTTTATTATTGTCAATGTGGAAAGTTTCTTTCGGCTTCACTATGCATCACTGGTTAGGTGATGTAAATTTTTAGGATGGTTATTGTCAAATATGGGGAAACGTTTGTCAACTTTCTTTCACATAGGACCTCTCGAAGACTTCAGGGCAGTTCAAGTTTTCTTGGGCAGTGATGAATCCTAAATACTCCTCAATGATGATACCCACTACCTGGTTTGTAAAGTTTAGAAACATGCATTTTATGTTACTTCTGTCAGTGTGGCATTTTAGCAAGAACGTGATCTTCTTGTTTTTTTTTTTTCTGGGTGATGGTATCATTTACTCCTCTATGTTAATTAGATGATTGTAATGGTCAATTTTTTGTGTCAACTTGACTGGATCCTGGGGTACCCAGATATTTGGTTAAACTTTATTTCTGGGTATGTCAGGGAGGCTCTTTCCAGATGAAATTAGCATCTGAATCCTGAGACCCAGTAAAGCACTTTGCCCTCCCCAGTGTGGCTGGGCATCGTCTATTCTTCTAATCCGTGGAAGGCCTGCATGGAACAAAAAGGCAGAGGAAGGCAGAATTTGGCTCTTCCTGTCTGATGGCATGACTGGGACATCAATCTTTTCCTGCCCCCAGTGCTTCTGGGGCTCAGGACTTTGAGCTCAGGCTCAATGACCCCAGCTCTCCTAGATGTCCAGCCTGCAAACGGCAAATTGTGAGACAATCTCTCTCCCTACACATATATATTCTGTTTCTGTTCTTGCTGGAGAATCCTAACACAGTGATTAAAAAAAACACAACAGCTTGGGGCACTTGGATGGCTCCGTTGGTTAAGCATCTGACTTTGGCTCAGGTCATACCTCGGTTCAAGGGTTCAAGCCCCACGTCAGGCTCAGTGCTGAAACTCGGAGCCTGGAGCCTGCTTCGGATACTGTGTCTGCCTCTCTCTCTGCCCATCTCCCACTTGTGTGTGCTGTCTCTGTCCCTCTGTCTCTCTCTCTCTAAAATAACTAAATAAACCTAACAAAAGGCCCCAATAGCTTGTCATTACTTTCAGTCAAAATTATCTCTTGTTCTTACCGGTATGACCTATATTCTATTTTGACAGAGAACTCACCAGAGTTCCAAGGTCGAGATGCATCAAATATCATAATATTTCCATAGTATTCCAAAATTATTCCAACCCGATATGTTGGAAATGCACTAAATATGAAAATCCTATGTGTCTTCACACCCATGCTTACTATTTGTAGAACTGTCCCAATAAGATTCCAATTTCGATGCCCGCATATACAGTTTTAGTGGAATGGAGCACACACATTTGTTTATGGTGTATGGTTTTTTGCACTATAATGTCATAGTTGAATCATTGCGACAGACACCCCAAGGCCTAAAACACCTAAAATATTTACTATTAGGTGCTTTACAAAAAAAAGGGGTGTTGACTAACCCCTGTCCTATGGCAAATGAGTAAGAGACATACCCTTTCAGCTTCACTGAAGCAGTGGGCACCTTTCAGTCCCTCAGACGCACCAAACTGGGTGCTGCCTCAGGACAACCTCCCTGCTGTTGTTTGTCCCCAGAACATTCTTCTCTCTCCCAGCCATTTTTTTTGTGTGTGATCATTTTCATCTCTCAGACAACTTCACCTAACTAGAGAAGCCTTCTCTGGTCTCCTGTCTAAAACAGGTCCTCTCTGTTGTTCTTAACCAGACTTCCCCATTTGGTGTGTGTGTGTTTTTTGTTGTTGTTTTTGTTTTTTTCCATCCCGGTCCTGCCGTGGTTTGTAAAGATTGATTTGTCTTCTTATTAAGTCCCCTGTGAACAAAAACCAGATATGTCTTACCATGGGGGGTAGGTGGGTGGGCTCTGAAATCAGAAAGCCTGTGTTTGAACCCCAGCTCTGTCACTTACAAGTCATGGAGCTTGGATAAGTCGTTATTCTCTTGGTCCCTCACTTTTCTTATCTGTCAGTTGGAGATAATCAACAGTGACTACAACATTAAATTTTGAGGGTCAAAGAAGCTGATGTAGGCAAAGCACTAGGAACCGTGCTTGGCCTAGGGTAAGCCCTTGACTCAACACTGTAACTACAAGGTGTCGTACAAAAGAACCCACGAGCGTCTCTTTAATGAGCGAACCATTTTTCTGGATAAAGTCTTTGTGGATGAAGGCTTTATCTAGTGCTGGATAAATAAATGAGTACCTTAGACCTCTTTTATTCTTTAACCATATGCTGCTTCATTGAAGCCTTATGGCCATCAAATTTCATTTAGTGCCTGAAAGGCTATAATTGACTTTGATTTACATAACAAAGTCAAAGCAGGAAGACAAGTTTTTGAAGGATCTTTTAAAATTACATATGCTTCCCCAGCCCCCACCCCCTGGCCAGATTAACACCTAGAAGTACTACGGGGCCTACATCAGTCAACTATTGCCATAATGATGCCATGTAACAAATCATCCCCCAGCTCATTGGCTTAAAACAGGAATTATTTAATCTCACACAAACATCTGCAAGTTGGTAGGTGTTCAGATGATTGAGACTGCTCTAGGCTGGGCTCACAGTAGTGGGGCACGTGCAGTCTGCTCCGGGCGTGTGCATCCTCCTTGGATACACGGGCGTATACACCCCTCGTGGCGATGTTGGAAATGCGAATGAGCACGAGCTGCGATGCAAACACACAAGGCCTGCCGGACTCACACTCGCTAACGGCCTATTAGCCAACAAAGTCACGCGGCCGAGTCCAACGTCCGTGGTGCAGGGAAGTGTATTGCGCCCAAAGCGGGAGTCGGGGAGGCTCATTTTCTGAATAATAATCCCCACTGTCTCAGGACCTGTACCCAAATGGAAGTTAAAATAAATCGAACGCGCACAAAAAATAAAGTTGCGCTTTTCAGAGAGGTAAAAGCATGTGTGTGCTGAAATTAAAAATGACTTTTCTGAATTGTCTGGTTGTCTCCAATGGCGGGCAAGGCTGGGTTGTGATGGGGTCCCTGCTTTCTATTTGTAGAACTGTCCCAACGAAATTCCAATTTCAATGCCCGCATGCATGGTTTTATTGGAATGCAGCCACACACATTTGTTTATGGTGTATGTTTTCTTGTACTATAATGTCATAGTTGAATAATTGCGACAGAGACCCCAAGGCCTGTAACGCCTAACATATTTACTAAATATTTTACTAAACAAATAAAATAAAATAAATATTTTACTAAATATTTACCAAAATATTTACAAAAAAAGGTGTTGACTAACCCCTGTCCTATGGCAAATGAGTAAGAGACATACCCTTTCAGCTTCACTGAAGCAGTGGGCACCTTTCAGTCCCTCAGACGCACCAAACTGGGTGCTGCCTCAGGACAAGCTCCCTGCTGTTCTTTGTGTCCAGAACATTCTGCTCTCTCTCAGCCATGCTTTCTGGACTTGTAAGTGAGGGTCTCGTCTGCACACTGGGCAATCCAGCATTGATGACAAGTCCTCCTCGTATCCTAGCACCTGGCACACAGTAGGGATTTGATAGAATTTGTTGAAGGCAGTTGAATTCTGTAAATAAATAGCAGTCGCCTCAATACAGGGTAGGTCTGTTGGCTTTATATAGAGATTCAGGTACATTGTAAGTCTTACATGTTTCTACATCAAAGCTTCAAGAATGGTGACGATGCCCACAGCGTCTAACGATGACCCACATACCTTGGAGGTGTCCAAGCAGGATGCTGCCTCTGATTTTCTGTTTGTCTCTCTGCTTTCTGTTTGTCTCTCCGTCTCCCCTGCGATGCAAATGAAATGATGTTCTCATCTGATGTTGCCCAAGGGAAAATGCATGCCCAGAAAATAATCAGCAGAGAGGAGAATGTAGACAAGTAAATAAACAGTTGATAAAACGCGAATTAAAGCTTCAGAACCTCACATTTCCTTTCATCTGCTGTTTATTCAATAATTACACAGTCAATTACAACTTGCATAAATGATTTCATATACCTATTAGTCTATAAATATCTACAGTGTATATGTGTTTATAGATAAAGAGGGAGGAGACGATCATGGTTGGGCAAACATGTTCTGACATAAGAGTAACTTTGCAAATACTATTAAGTTCAGATTCTGCCAATGCCAGTGTTTCCTGACCCAGGAGAATTCACAGGGTGTGATGAATTTCAATTATCACAACTTCCTTTAGTGGAGAGCCTTACGGGAGCCACAGGTTGGGTTACGTGAGATATGTCTCTCTCCCTCTTTCTGCGTATATATTTTTTCTAGCCTATATGAGAGCACTGCCATGGTAAAACGAATTCCCATTGACTGCCCACCCCTGTACACAGAGGGTCGCAGGAGGACCATCAGATGTCATATTGATACCCATGGGGCTGTCGTATCTTCTTTATTCCCCAGAACGTGCCATCTGGGAAGCCACTTCAGGGCCACTTGGCAAATATTTGCTATGTATCTCTATTCTGTGTCCCCTCAGTTATTTAGTGCAAAGCTTCTTTTATTAGCTAACTAGAACAGGGGTGGTAGGCATGTCTAAATTATGAACTGCCTCTGGTTTGAAAATGCTCCCCTCTCGGAACCATCAGTGAAAGCCAGAGATGAAATCGTACATACAAGCTGG
Organism: Puma concolor; assembly: GCF_028749965.1. Lineage (NCBI taxonomy): Eukaryota > Metazoa > Chordata > Mammalia > Carnivora > Felidae > Puma > Puma concolor. The sequence goes on from NC_141669.1 coordinate 132,858,505, forward strand.
TGATAAAGCTTCAAATAGCCTCCGCTAAGAGAAGGGATTAATTATGTGTGATTTTTCAAGTAGTATCTGTAGATTCAACAGATAAGGTGTCTCCTTTCTGTCTGATGCCTGCCGTGGACTGGCACCTTTATTGAATCATGACTGTTAGCTTTCCTTGGCCCTGAATTAGGGCACCAGAAGCCTCATTCAGATTTAGCCATTGTCCATGCAAAGCTCATTATTGCTCTCCTGGTTGAAATCTAAATCTAAAGGGAAGAACAACAATTAGAAAGCTGTGTGACGTTAAGGGACCAATTGGGTTGGAAAGGCTCAAAACACACACACACACACACACACACACACACACACAAAACCCAGCCTTAAAAGAAACTTCTAGGAAATGTCTGCTTTTTTGAAAAAATGAGTTTAGGAGGATCTTTGCTTAAAACAACAACAACAACAAAAATCAAACCCATGAGGGTTTCTGCCTTGCCAGTTAAGAGCAATCTTTCAAAGGCATCCAAAAAGAAAAAACCGGCTCTGCTTTCTGAATTGCTGGTTGGAGAACAAAAGAAGCAAGGGAAAGTTTGACTTGACTTCCTCTGCAATTTGTTTGTAGCATCCGAGCAGAAAGAATCTCAAGGCTGGCCACTTCCTGAATGAAGACACCGAGAACGCCTGCGTGTCGAATTCACTGAAAAGTGCAGCGGTCGGCAGAAACCCGGGGCCCGGACTGGAGGAGCCCAGAGGGCAAAGTGAGAGCATTTCTCAATTCAGCTACATCCTGACGAGGTAACTGCGAAGTCCTGACTCAGTGTCACTAAACCCTCCCCACCCCCGTCCTGAGATGAGGGGGGGCCGGTGGAGGCTGGTGGCTGCTGGGTGGGTTTCCCCAAGACGAGGTGCCCATCTATCCGTCTCAAAGGCCGCAATGGAACAGCACTGAGATGACAAATATTGACTTGAAAATAATGCTCAAGTCAGACATAACTGAAGCGGTGATGTTCTGTTTACTTCTCTCAGCAATAGCTGGCTGAAACAGTCAAACCAGTTAGACAACTTTTTTTATTTATTTTTTTGGTCGGATATGTACTGACTCACTGGCAGGAAACTTCAGAGATTTCAGGACAGAGGTTCTCTCTCTCTCTCTCTAGGTTCTGCTGGGCAGAATGCCTGTGATCCCCTTGCAAAAGAGACTCCAGGCTGGCTGAGCTCATTTGATTATGGCTGTTAGTTTCGTGCCACTTGCCTTTGTAGGCTGGAGCGAGGCCCAAGGATTCAGGCAGAAAACGTCAGACGGGGCTCCTCATGAAAACTCCCCTGTGTGGTTCTCCAGCTTGCCCCTGCAGAACTTTATATTCGGGGGAGGTCTGCCCGAGCTGGCCTGCTCCCGAGAAATGTGAAGTCAGCGGGTAAAAGGCTAAGAAAGAGAAAAATACGGTCAGGCGGTGTGGGCTTTTGGCTCAGTACCCTCGCTGGAGACAGACTTTGTCGGCCTTTGGAGCCATGGAGGGGATTGCAAAACACAGAGAGAACCCGGCGATGGCTCAGACACAGAAGGGAGAGGACGGGTTGAACAGATAGAGCCGGTTTCCTTTCCTCCGAGAGGTGGATCTGTCTCACGCGAGAAGGGCAGTTCCTGGGGAATTACGGTGGCGATAAAATGCCCTGCGTTAAGGCTGGAGGCCGTGTGAATGATAGATCTGCACTGATTTCAAACCTCACCGTTTCTTACGGGGGAGTTTTCCTTCCAGTGTGGAGGGCAGGTCTCAAATCAATTCTCCTGTCTAATTCCTGCTTCCTGCCAAGCTGCCCTTGTTGGTGTTTTCCAGAAAAAAACCCGGGTCATCATTACAGAGTTTCCAAAACCCCCGTGCTCAATTAGCCTGCTTTTGAATCCCTTCTGACGGTTGGTTAAATATGGGTCCAAAGTGCTTTTTGTAAGTGGAACTGATCTCGGGGTGAGAAACCTTAATCTTCTCAGTCTTAAGAAACTGCAAAATAATGTTTTAATGGCACCATTACTAGAAGGCTCGAAGACTGTGTTCTTCCAGTCTGTTCTGCTTAATTCTATTCTGTACACATATGAACATTTCAAAGTACAAAGGGCTATTATATTAAAAGGACACTTGGATATTCTTTATGAAGTTTCCCTTGTACTTTTATAGAATGTTTACAAGGTTAATAAGTATGCTTTTTCATCACTGAGCATTATAAACGGCTCCAGTATTGCTCCCACGTTTATTTGAGAGTCATTGAAAGTGCCTGAATGGGGCTTGATGTCCTTTGTTTCCCTTTGATTTGGAAACAAAAGACCCGAGAAAAAAGTTTACTTTGCTGCTGAATGCCATATGCAGATCAACTGTGTTGGCCCTTGAATGAAACCAAGGATCTGAAGACAGAGCAGAAAACGCTCTGGTAGTTACGGCACATGTTTGAATGTGCCTCCAGTTTTGTCCCCTCGTGCTTGTCCCCTAACGTGGGGTTCAGCCGCACGCCCAGGTCTCTGGGGATGGATAATCGAGAGCAATCAGCATCAACTAAGACAAAAGTTGCTGCGTGTTTCTTGGGTGGGAAATACCGCGTGGGCATCCTAAGGCAACAGTGTCCTCCACTCACGGTCTCCCTTCTTCATCTTTCCCAGTTTCTCGAGACCCGAGGCTCTTAGCTTCGGCACCGTTGATGAAACTGGGGGCAGCATTGTTCTTCGCGTGTCGGGGGTGGGGAGTGGGGGACCGTCCTGGGCAGTGCACCCCCAGCCTCCACCTGCTACATGCCAGGAGCACAGTGTGACGAGCCAAAAAGCATCTCCCAGCGCTGCCAAGCCTCTCCTGGTCTGGATCACCTCTGGTTGACAGCCAGTGTTCTAGAACAACGCACCCACAGAAGCCCTGTTTGGAGAAAGAGGAGAAGGTGAACCTCACACTCAGACGGTCGTAGTGACAGTGACTGATGACAGAGCTGGCACTGAAAACCCTCGCGAGAAGAGGAAAGGGAACATGACATCAGAGGACGCAGAGAAAACTTAATCGCCAGCCCCTCATCCGACAGGTGAGTCCCGCAGCGGGAAGAGCACTCCAAGGTGCTCAGAGTCAGAAGAGGCTTGTCGTCAGCAGCACCAACGGCATTATTAGGTTTTGTTATTTTCTTTAAGTAGCACATGGTTTCACTCGCCTGTCCCAGCCCCCCTCCTACTTAGAGTCGGTTGAAAACAACACGTCTCAGAATCCTTGTCGAAATGGCCCGGGAGTGATAGTTGCTAAGTTAATTTCAGTGCCTAAACACAGACATGTACCGCAGTAATAAAACACACACGGGTTTCATGAGATGCTGTTAGGACAATAGAAAGAAAATGTACTATGGCAACTGTGGATGAATATGGCCATACGAAGTTTAAAAATATACATTGAAATATAAAGATATGTTAAAAAAAAGATACGCAGTAAAACCTGGGAACGCGAGTAACGTGTTCCGCGAGCGTTCCGCAAGGCGAGCAAACATGTCTGATAAATTTTCACTTGATAACCAAGTGACGTCTTGCGATACGAGTCGTGCGTGATGCGGGCCGTCACACGATCACAACCGAGCCAATAGTTTTTGAAATTCGCTTTGATGTACAGGCGCTTTGGATTACAAGCATGTTTTCAGAACGAATTAAGCTCGCAAACCAAGGTTTTACTGTATTTCTGTTTCCCTGGTATGTATAGTTCACAGCGACTATTTTTATTTAAGATCTCAAGAAGAGAGGCAATGCCCAGAATAGCATATCCCCATACACACAAAGATAATAAAGCTATCAGTGTTTCAGTTTTCCTTTCTAGAACATAAGTCTAGATTCTGAAATGTTTGGAGCACTACGACAGGAGGACAGAACGGCATACCCGGTGTGTATGCTCACTGCCAGACTTCACCGGTCTCCGGCACTCCCATATCAGGGCCTTTACCGGTCTCTCGGGCAGAGAACATTCTTCCACGGCTCATGCCTCTTTCTCCTCATCTGGGTCCTTGTTGATGTGCCATCTCCTCAGACATGCCTCCTGGCCCTTCTCTATGGTGAATGCAACCACAAAATCTATTCTACATAATAACCAAAAAACACCACCCAATCCCTTGGTCCCGCACCACCCAGCCCTGCTTTCCTTTTTCGTCACAATACTTCTATTATTATATAGTTCTATAAAATATATATTGTATATTTGATTGGCTTGATTTATGTATAATGTATATTGGATTTGCTTGATCAGAAACAGATAGGGGCGCCTGGGTGGCTCAGTCGGTTAAGCGGCCGACTTCGGCTCAGGTCATGATCTCGCGGTCCGTGAGTTCGAGCCCCGTGTCGGGCTCTGTGCTGACCGCTCGGAGCCTGGAGCCTGTTTCAGATTCTGTGTCTCCCTCTCTCTGACCCTCCCCCGTTCATGCTCTGTCTCTCTCTGTCTCAAAAATAAATAAACGTTAAAAAAACAATTAAAAAAAATAAAAATAAAAAAAGAAACAGATATATTGTCTGTTTCCTACAACAGGAGATTGGGCTATTGTTTTACCTGCCAGTGCCCAGAACAACACCTGGTACCCAGTAGGCACTCAATAAATATCTGTTGAATCAAAAGGTTATTGTCTGGGTGAGCTCTGTGGGCATGAGTGGGCTTGGGAACACCTTGGTGTGGGTTGATGAATTTCTGCACTCTCGTAAATGACCTTTGTCTTTTCAAGTATAACGATTTTATATGCACTCTTTAATTGGTTTGGCATGACAAGTTAAATACTTTAAGCAGTTAATCATTTATTCATTTTAAATAACAAGTTTTGGTTTTGAATGGAGAAAACTAACGAAGAAAATCGACGTGGACTCTCAGTCTGCTGCTTAGAGAAGGTCCACTGGTAGGTAAACAAGCAAATAAATAATAAAAAATACATGCTTGTGGCTAGAGACTTCACACTGTGTAAGACATGTATAGAATAAAAAGTAGACCTTCCCCCATGTACTTTTCTGGATCCTACCACAAAAAGAAACAATTGTAACCAACTTCTCATGGATTGTTCCAGAAAATTTTTCTATGCTGGTAGGGATAAATTTACTAGCAAAATATACATCCTCTTAAAACTTTTTTGAACACGTACACACACACGTACACACACAGCGGAAGTTTCTCCCACAGCCCTTGCTGTGGTACTTAGATCGTTTGTACGTAGATACTTACTTGCTTGACTACATGGGGAACATCTTCTCTCCTCTACCTGACTCTCCCTGCGTGTCCACCATTGCAATCCCCAATATCTGGCACCCAGCAGGCCTTAGTACGTATTTGCTGAGTAAATGCTTGAGCTGGAGCATACCTGTCTGACTGCAGCCACTACGTTTTTATTAATGCTCCTTGACAGAAACAGAATTCTTATGCCAGTAGTGAAGCTCCTTCAAACTCATATTTAATGAGTATTTGTAGATTTGGAGAAATTGATTGTGTTCTAAAGAGTTTGCACGTTGCGATCCTTAGGCAAATCTGCTGAAGCAGTTATTTAAAATTTTTTTTTAATGTTTGTTCATTTTTGAAAGACACAGAGAGACAGAGCACAAGCAGGGGTGGGGTGGAGAGAAAGAGGGACACAGAATCCGAAGCAGGCTCCGGGCTCCGAGCTGTCAGCACAGAGCCCGACGTGGGGCTCGAACTCACGAGCCGCGAGATCATGAGCTGAGCTGGAGTCGGGTGCTTCACCGACAGAGCCACCCGGGCGCCCCATGAAGCAGTTATTTTAAATCCTATTCTTCAAACGAGGGAACAGAGACAGAAGTCAGAGCGAAACTAGAGATTAACATTTTAATATCAGGAAAAAGCTCCAGGCCTCTTCATATTCCTAACCATCTTCCTTTCTGACCACCCCCAGAGTCAGAATGCTGCGAACGTTTACATTTGGCTCTAAGTACCAAATACTTCTGCAGAGTCCGTTAGGCCACACAGATACCTTTCATTGGGGTCTCCCCAGCCCCGCAGATAAGGGAAACAGCAGAAGACTCTAAATAACAAAAAACCGAACAGAAAACCCCTCCAACACAAAAGAAACTTACTAGTAGTGCAGAAACCAGGCAGCAAGTCTCCCGAAAAGGCCTGGGCGGCTCAGACTCCAAACACAGGAAGTAGGTTGTACGTGGCGAAATGAGTAAAACCACTTTTGGAGGGGGGCGAAGGGGGTGGACACATGGACAGAATCTGCTGTCTATTTAGATGTCACCTGTCAAAGGGGGGAGCCTGTAGGGTCAAAATGTCCTCCCGGCGGCCCCATTTTTCAGGAAGAAACAGCTAATGCACACCCCAGTAAGTAAACACGAAGTCAGGCAAGAACACACTTTAAGTGAGTTTTATGGCGTGTACATTGTATCTCATTTAAGCTGTTTAAAAGAAGGAGAAAGAGCCACACTAACGTTTTCTTTTGCCGGCAGTCAGCTAGTACAGATTCCGGGGAGTGTGTGTGTGTGTGTGTGTGTGTGTGTAAAAATGAGGTCGGTGAATCCAAAGCATACCAGGATGTACGAGATTCAAAGGCGACCGGTTAATATCATGTAGAAAACATGTGTGCCGAGCCAGGGAGGTGAAAACAGGTCTCTGGGGACCGGGGTCTCCTGAGAAGTAAAAGCGGATGAAAAAGATGGGCGCTGTGTTTTGCAGGTGTGACTGTGCCTTCCTCAAGGCCCTGGAGGAGCGCGGGCGGCCTCCCTCCTGTCGCTTGGCCTGTCCATTCTGTGCGGCCCCGAGGGGCCGTCCTCTTCCTTCTCCCGGGAGTCAGAGCTCTACGGAGGCAAAGCGAGAGGGGAATTAATTCCAAAAGAAACAATCAGTGGATATAGTGAGAGGGAGGGGGACGCGGATAGAGAAAGAAGACATTAATTTTCAGGATGGAATGAAGCTGGCTGTGTTTTCATTAAAACATGAAAATGAACACTTGCAGCCACTGTAAACTAACAGCGATGCCTTAAGAAGAACCAGCTGCTGGGGTTGGATGAGGCAGGGTGGGGGGGGGGAAGCCCCTGGGGGATTGGGGACGGGGACAGTGTGGGCAGGGGACTTGCTTTCTGAAAGCAGGGAGTAGGGTTTGCAGCTCCAGCTGGTCTGGTGGGTGGCTGCCCCCCCCCTCCCCACTTACAGAGGTCAGGACCCGGGGGGGTCCGGACAGGAGGTGACTGCCAGCCCCGAGCGACCCCACCCACACCCCGCATCAGCACCTCGCCCTGAGAAGAAGGCGAATAAAACAAATAAGCAAAGCTCCCAGTTGCAAACAACAAAAGGAAGCAAAACAAAACAAATCAAAAGTCTTAGTCTAAAAGAAAAAGCAGATGAGGTATTTTTCTGAGAATGACCTGAGCCAGTGCCCCATATTATCTCTTGATCGTGGGTTGAAAAATGCCAATAAAATGCATCTGTCGTGCCAGGCCAGACAGTGGTCACTGAGGGAGGGAACAGGGACCAGGATGGGCACGAGGGCCTTTGGGGGGGCGGTGCTGATTACCCAACACCACGCTTCGGGAAATCCTTGAGGCTGGATACTTCCGTTGTGTCTGCTATTTTGTGTGTGTGCAATATTTTAATAACATTTAAAAATAAAGCCAATGCGGGGGCGCCTGGGTGGCTCAGTCAGTTGAGCGTCGGGCTTCGGCTCAGGTTATGATCTCCGTTTGTGGGTTCGAGCCCCAGGTCAGGTTCTGTGCTGGCTCTGTCCAGCTCAGAGCCTGGAGCCTGCTTCAGATTCTGTCTCTCCCTCTCTTTCTGCCCCTCCCCCGCTCGTGCTCTGTCTCTGCCTCTCTCTCTCAAAAATAAAGTAAAAGCATTAAAAAAAAAAAAAAAAAAAAAGCCAATATGCGGGTGCCCGGTTGGCTCAGCGGGTTAAGTATCTGACTCTTGATTTCGGCTCAGGTCGTGATCTCACGGTTCATGAGTTCGAGCCCCATATCAGGCTCTGCACTGACAGTGCTGAACCCACTTAGGATTCTTTCTCTCTCTGTCTCTCTGTCTCTCTCTCTCTCTCTGTCCCTCTCCCACTCATGCTCTCTTTCTCTCTCTCGAAATAAATAACTAATCTTAAAAGAAAATAAAAGCCAATACGCATCTCCCTGTTGCTACTTCCTCATTAATGTCAAATTCAAGGTGGCCAAAGAGGACTTGGGTTCTTCTGTCACCGTCCCTTCTCTCCTGAGCCATGGTAGCCTCTAGCCAGCTACTCACACCAACATCAGGGTCATCCTGGATTCTTCTTTCTCTACGCCCCTGCAGGCCCTTTGCACCTGCCACTCCCTTTCTGGAATGTTCCCTCCTCTCCGGTTGCCCCATGCTGTGTTCCCTCCTTTGTGGAGGTCTCTGCTTAGTGAGGTCTTCTCCAGCATCTCTCTTTAAAACTGTGGGCACCTGGGTGGCTCAGTCGGTAAAGCATCCGACATCAGCTCAGGCCATGATCTCGCAGTTCGTGAGTTCGAGCCCCACGTCGGGTCCCCTGTTCATTCTCCCTCTCTATCTCTTTCAAAATAAATAAATAAACTTTAGAAATAAAATAAAATAGTTCCCCCCACAATGTGCTCCGGCCCCAGTTCTTCCTATCTCTTTTCTCCACTTATTATTCTCCTAAGCACGTATGTCTCCTGGGACACGCGTCTATTTATGTATTCACTGATGACCCCCTCCCACTACAGTGTAAGTTCTGTGAGTTCTGTGATCGGGATTTTTTCCTCTTTTTGTCACGGCTGGGTCCTCACTGCTCAGTGCCTGGCAGATTGTAAGCATTTATAGATTATTAACGAATTAATAATTAAAGGAATGCACTAATGATGGCATTCATCATTGAATAGCACATGCTAAGAATTTAAGCCCTTGCTGAGTGAATGAAAGCTAATCAGTAGACATTTACCAAAGTCATGAAACGAACAAAGATGGATAGAGTTTCTCTTGTGGGTCTGGAACCAATCTTCCCCGATCTACAGAAGTGAGCGTAACAGACAAGATCTTTGCCCACCTGGAACTCGTGGTCTACTTGGGAAAAGCCACCGATCCAACAATCACGGAAACATCTATCACAAACTTGGTACCGCTGGGAAGGAAACACAGAGAACACTCTGAGAGGCTGGTTCCACTAGAGAGAACCCAGAGTGCTTCTCAGAGGTGGTGACCTTTGAGCTGAAATAAGAAGGTAGAGGTGAACACCGAAAGGGGCGATGGGGGTGCTGGGGAGAACACTTGCAGCAGAAAACACCTCCAATGCAAAGGCCCTGAGCCTTTGGATTAATCATTTACATCTTCCTCTTTCCAAGATCCTAGGGAGCCCCGGTATTTGGTTTCTGATATTTACTGTTCAGTGCAGAGGTAGCTGCCAATAGAATATGGATGATGGTGTTGATTCTTTGCCTAATGGAGATGGGAAGCACGTCCAAATTCAGGATTCTCATTAAATCTGGGAGAGCTCAGAGCTTATGCAATGTGTGGTTAGATTTTTACATCGTCCTAGTGTGTTTTCTTCCCTTTCCAATCCTTTGACACTGGCTAGTCACTTAAAATTTAGAACTCACCCTGGGTTGTGGACGATTTCCTGGAAGACAGCTGCTTGAGCGTCCCCCTGTGTGTCTCTGAAATAAACATCCCCTTTGGAGGAAGGCTTTCTGTAGTGCCTTCCTGCTCAGCGTCTTTTTTTGCAATTTACATTCCTGTTTTGTATGACTTCTCAGAAGAAATCTTGAAGAGTAATCACTAAAATAACAGCCAAAGGTTATTACGTACTTCACCGCATTGCCAGCCCTGGGAGCTAGGTACTATTATTATCCTACATTCACCGAAGAGGACCTGAGGCTTGGGAAGTTAGGTCATGTGTCCCACATCAGCCAGTAACTAACAAATGGCAGAGCCGGGTGTTATATCCAGGAAGGGCTGACTCAAGAGCCCGTGTTCTTAATCAGCGAGCCACAAGGTCTCCTTGACCCTAAATTTGAAAGTCTCCTCTTAACCTCAAGTTCCCCAAGGCATTGAACACAAAGTTCTAATTCCTACAGTCCATGTGCAGACCGTGGCAATGGTATTTTTCTCTTGCAAAGGCACCTGATTCTGGCTGACTTATGCTGAAAACAATTTAATGGGCCGATATTGAGAAACTCACAGATGGGGAATTGAGAACTAAGCAAGAAAGAGAGAAGCAGAGAAGGAGGGAGGGAAGAACTAGAACAGTCCCATGTGTCTAGGGAGCGAGGCTCCTCAAGGACTTTCTTCTGGAGCAGGGAAGCGGCAATGTGCTTTCTGCCCTGCATCCCTCTGGCAGAGAGTCACCAGCCCCACATCTAGAGTTTGATGCTTTGTCTTGACCATGGGCTCATCCCTCGGCCAGGGGAGGGGCCAGGTGCCTTGACTGACAGTCCCACTGGAGCAGCTCACAATAAAGTGGGTGACCCCCAAAGGAAAACTAGGGTGCTGTAACCCAAAGAATGGGGAGTGGATGTCAAGCTCCTGGAAAACAGCTGACGCCCTCTCTCCCCTCTTGCTCAACCTCCCAGAGAAAGGTTGGAAGTAAGAACTCCATTCAGTCTTGATTTGGCTCTTTGCTCCCACTTGCAATGGCTCATCCTTACTTAAACAGTCCCTAGCGAAGTGCCAGGCACATAGGAGGTGCTTCGCAAGTGAATATGGGATAAATAAGCGAACGGGAAAGAGAAAACACATCCCTAGTGCTGAATTATTGCTCCCACCGATAAACGCGACACTGCACCTCACTAAAAGTAGCCTCCCTGTGATGGGCCTTTTGAGGAGGTCCAAAAGACGGCATCTTGCTTGCTGGAGTTATTAACCAGTTGAAAACTAAGACCAAGGGATATGCAAGTTGTCCTAGTCCATTGGAGCTGCTGCAACAAAACACCGTAGACTGGGTGGCTTATAGACAACAGAACTTTCCTTCTTGTGGTCCTGGAGACTGGCAGTGGGAGATCAAGTGCCCTCATGGTCAGGTGAGGACCCCTCCCAGGTTGCTGACTTCTCCATGTGTCCCCACCAGGCGGGAGAGGCGAGGGAGCTCTCTGGGTCTCTTGTCTAAGGACATTAATTCCATTCTTGGGGATTCTATCTTTGCAACCAGATTACTTTACTATCAAAATGGAAACCAGGTTCCAACAGATGAGTTCTGGGGGGATACAGTCCACAGCACAGATAGGAGCCAAAATGTCACCTTTATTGTTGATAGGTCCAGATATCTGTAAGTTTGGGGCTTCTGAACCTCAGTGGATCTCCCAGCACAGGAGAACGTGAGTTTCAAGAACAACCCACTCTTCCACGAGGACGCAAGGAACAGAGAGGACAGCTCTAGTCTTCCCAAATTCTCCTGCCGGATAGATCACTCCTCCCTCCCTGGAATCGAGAAGATAAAGGGCACAGAGAGGCCAGAAGTTTTAGGAGCTGAGCTCTCTCCCCATGGAGACATAACATCTAAGCACCTGGATTTGAAAACCAGAAAATTTTGTCAAAAGGCTGCGAGGTTCTCTTAAAATAGAAATGTTAAGAGCCCCAGAAAGGCCATAATTGCTGTTATCATCCACTCGGTGACAGCCAGAGGCCGGTTGCCTGATGCTGGGACCAACCTGCCCACCAGGCTGGAGAAAGCCGCTATGCTATGAGGGAGGGCTGATCCTCCTGAGTTTGAACTTTCGTGCTGCCCCTTCGTAGTTGCGTGAACTGAGGCTTGTTAATGCTTCTGGATCTTGTTTCTGTAACTATAAGATAAGGATAAAAATAGATTCCATTCCCTAGATTTGTTGGTGAAGATCCCTTGAGATAATGCATTTTAAGTATGCAGACTGGTTTCTGGCGCATAGTAAGCTCTTAGTAAGCTCTTACTACGTGTTGGTTAACGCTGTTCTCATGGTTTTTGTCATTGGCGGTGATGGTTAGGGTTCCTGCGCTGCAGAGCAGAACTATGCGTTAACCTCTGGTTGTCTGTTTGCTAATGGGTAGTAGAAAGAGCCCTGGGAGAGGAGCCGGGAGGCCCAAGTTCAAACCGAAGTTCTGGTACTTTCTAGCTGCCTGATAAGTGACAAACTCACTAAACCTCTTTGAGCCTCCGTTTCCTTACCAGTGATGGGTGACAAAGAATAACAGAAAAGCTTCCTTTGAACTTGGAACATGAATTCTTCTTTCCTTCTTCCTGGAACAGTCCTTCCTTCGCCCCTTAACAAGTTCGGGCAGGGAGCTCGGTTCCAGTGCACGTTATCTATTTGTTCCACACACTGTGATGAACAAGTACCCTGTCTGCCAGACGCCGTTCTAGAGTCAGGGGTGACGTATAAGCAAAACGCGGTCTCGGGCTTTCCGCAGTTGGGGGAAAAGTCGTGGGAGTCTTGTCTGTGTTACATTCCCTGGGGTGGGTGGCCCTTTCTCCCATTCGGATCTGCTCTAGGTAGTGGACATAATCCACATGATCCAGACATGGACACACACGCACACGCACACACACACAGCTTCTCCCTGGACCAGGGGCCTTCTACATCCACTTGCTGGATTCCAGCTGATAATACATTGAATTTCCCCAACACGCTTCTCCTGGCTCCCGGGCTCCTCTTCGCCCCAGAGTGAGATTATGCAGAAGCATTAACAAGCCTCTTTCTTGGAGCTGTCTCTGGGCTATGGCGACGTTAGAGGAGCACCAAGGTTCTGACTCAATTTACCAAGGGACGTCCTTTCTCACTGCTCCTGACTGGGACACCCTCGGAAAGCTTCACTGTGAAGGCGTCTGGAGCACCAAACTCTGACAGTATGTGGCTGATGCCCCCACACTGCCGCTTAGTGTGGCCTTGGGCAAGCAACTCTCTTTAGGCCTCAGGCCCTCAGTTGCCTCGTCTGCGAAACGGGGATGATGCGGTTGACTTCCTAAGATGATCATGAACGTGAACGGAGATGGTGTATGGGAAACATTTAGGATCATGCTTGGGGCATAATTGCTCAATAAATATGAGCTGCTATTGCTTTGAGGATGTTTCGCATTATTGTCACAGGGGAAAAGGACCAACACCTTTCGATAAGAATACATGACTGATAGCATATATGGCCTGAACTGTTGCTCTGCCCCTCCCCACCACGGCTGACTCCCGTTCATTCTGGCTGAAATGTCATCTTCTGAGAGAAGGCTGCCCTTTGAAGCAGTGATTCTCTACCCTGACCGCACACTGGAAGCAGCTGGGGGACTTTAACAGCTACTGATGCCTTGTTCCACCCTCAGAGGCTGTGATTTAACTAGATCCTTCCAGGACACAGGGATTTAAAAGTGCTCCCCAGGAAACTCTAGCGTTCAGCCAAGGTTGAGAGTCACTGGTTTTTGAGGCGACGAAGCAGGGTGACTTAAAATGCGGACCCACAGCCAGACTGCTGGTTCGGCAACTCGTTAGCAAGTTGTCAAAACTCAGCGCCTCAGTTTCCTCATCTATAAAATGGGTGTAATGATAATAAGAGACCCCTACCTTGTAGTGTTACAAAGATCATGTGAATTTGTATGTGGGGCACCCGGGTGACTCGGTTGAGAGTCCAACTTCGGCTCAGGTTGTGATCTCACGTTTCGGCCCTGCATCGGGCTCTCTGCTGTCAGCACGGAGCCTGCTTGGGATTCTCTCTCTCCCTCCCTCTCTCTCTCTCTCTCTCTCTGTCTCTGCCCCTCCCCCACGTGTGCTCTGCCTTTCTCAAAAATAAGTAAACATAGGGGCGCCTGGGTGGCGCAGTCGGTTAAGCGTCCGACTTCAGCCAGGTCACGATCTCGCGGTCCGGGAGTTCGAGCCCCGCGTCAGGCTCTGGGCTGATGGCTCAGAGCCTGGAGCCTGTTTCCGATTCTGTGTCTCCCTCTCTCTCTGCCCCTCCCCCATTCATGCTCTGTCTCTCTCTGTCCCAAAAATAAATAAATGTTGAAAAAAAAAATTTTATAAAAAAAAAAAAAATAAGTAAACATTTAAAAAATTGAATTAGCATGTGATATCCTTAGTACAGTGCCTGACTCATAATAAGACCTTTAGCTATAATTCCTTTTTAAGTTTGAAAAAATATATTTTGGTAAAATATATAGCACATAGAATTGACCATTTGAGCGATTATTAAGTGTACCATTCAGTGGCATTCGGTATATTTCCAATGTTGTGCATGGGAAATATGTTTCCACCGTCAGCTTCCAAAACTTGATCATCCCAAACACATATACCCATTAAATCATTGCCCATTCCTTCCTCTTCCCAGCCTCTGGTAACCTCTGTGGTACTGTCTCTATGGATTGTCCCAGTCTAGGTACTTGATATAAAGTGGAGTCATACGGTATTTGTTTTTTCTGTGTCCCCCTTATTCACTTAGCATAATGTTTTCAAGTTTTTAACTGGTTTAAGAAAAACCAAAAGAAGAATAATATTTCATGAAATGTAAAAATGACATGAAATTCAAATCGCATTGTGTGCGAATACTTCCGTCGGCACACAGCCGAGCTCTTGACTTTTACACGTTGTCTATGGTTGTATTTGCACGATAAAGGCAAAGTTGAGAAGTTGCATCAAGGACTGCATAGCCTGGGAAAGCCGAAAATATTCACCGTCTGGCCTGTTTCTACGTAAAGAAAAGGTTTGCCAAATCCTGCACTAGACCCTGAGTTTAGGAACAATCATCCTGTTGTCGCTACAATACCGGCCGTGGAATTTGTTTGTCTGTTCTCCCACACTAACTCCAGACACAAAAATAAATTTGGGATGGATCACAGGACTGCACATAAAAGCTGGAACGAGAAATCTTCTAGAACACCGAGAAGAAGATCCTGGTAAACTTAGGTTACACGAAGATTTCTTAGGACACACAAAGCACTAAACGTAAAATAAGTGAATTGGACAACATTACCCTTTAAAATTGCTGCACATCCTAAGATACTATTGAGAAAATGGACAAGTCACAGATTACTGGGAGAAAAATGTTGCTCTCCATATATGTGATAAAGAAGTCGTATAAAGAATATACAGAGAACTTCCACAGATAGTAATGGAAACACAAACACACGCATTTTTAAAACGGGCGAAAGACTCGGTTCACCGAAGATGTAGAAATGGCTAATGAGTACATGAAAAGGTGCTTGACATCATAGAAACAACCAAAATGGCATCAACAAAACAGATTAAAAAAATTTTTTTTTATTTATTTTTGAGAGACAGAGAGAGAGAGACAGAGCACAAGTGTGGGAGGGGCAGAGGGAGAGGGAGACAGAGAATCTGAAGCAGGCTCCAGGCTCTGAGCTGTCAGCACAGAGCCTGACTCGGAGCTCGAACTCACGAGCTGTGAGATCATGATCTGAGCCGAAATTGGATGCTTAACCAACTGAGGCACCTAGATGCCCCCAAAACAGATTTTTCAAAAAGTTTTATTGATTTTGAGAAAAGAGAGAGAGAGAGAGAGACAGAGTAGGAGCAGGGGAGAGGCAGAGAGAGAAGATTCCAAGCAGGAGCGGAGCCTGGCATGGGGCTTGAACTCATGAACTGTGAGATCATGACCTAAGCCGAGAACAAGAGTCAATTCTCAGTCAGCTTAACCGACTGAGCCACCCAGTCACCTCCAAAACTTTTTTTTTGAAAGTTCATTTATTTATTTTGAGAGAGGGTAGGAGGAGAGGCAGAGAGAGAGAGGGAGAGAGAGAATCCCAAGCAGGCTGCATGCTGTCAGTATAGAGCCTGATGCTTGGCTTGAACCCACGAACCATGAGATCATGACCTGAGCCGAAATGAAGACTTGGACGTTCAACTAACTGAGCCACCCAGGCACCCCAAAACAGATTTTTAATGGGAATGCAAGCTGGTGCAGCCACTCTGGAGAACAGTACGGCGGTTCCTCAAAAAACTAAAAATAGAACTTCCCTATGACCCATCAATTGCCCTACTAGGCATTTATCCACGGGATACAGGTGTGCTGTTTCTAAGGGACATACGCACCCCCATGTTTATAGCAGCACGATCAACAATAGCCAAAGCGTGGAAAGAGCCCAAATGTCCATCGACAGATGAATGGGTAAAGAAGATGTGGTGTGTATATACAATGGAGTATTACTCGGCCATCAAAAAGAAGGAAATCTTGCCATTGGCAACTACGTGGATGGAACTGGAGGGTATTATGCTAAGTGAAATTAGTCAGTCAGAGAAAGACAAAAATCATATGACTTCACTCATATGAGGACTCTAAGAAACAAAACAGATGAACAGAAGGGAAGGGACACAAAAATAATATAAAAACAGGGAGGGGGACAAAACAGAAGAGACTCATAAATATGGAGAACAGACTGAGGGTTACTGGAGGGATTGTGGGAGGGGGGATGGGCTAAATGGGTCAGGGGCACTGAGGAATCTATTCCTGAAACCATTGTTGCACTAGATGCTAACTAATTTGGATGTAAATTTAAAAAAAGAAAACAAGTTAAAAAGAAAGAAAGAAAAAAAAAAGAACTATAAAAAAACCCAGATTTTTAAAAATCTCACAACTGTACAACATGGAAGAAAGCAGACGCAAAGGAACACATGCTGTGTGGTGCCCTTTGGATGAGGTTCTAGAAAAAAGGGAATCTATAAGGACAGGAAGTAGATCAGTAGTTGCCTTGGGAGCCGGTGGAAAGGTGATGGTGCTTCCTATCGCCTAGAACAGGGCAGGAGGAACTTTCTGGGATAATGAAAACATTCCATAGTTTTTCTGGGGTGGATGTCAATTACAATACAGTTGCCAAAACCCAGAACTAAACCCTTAAGATCTCGGCCTTGTATTGGATGTAGATTACGTTGCCTGGCTTTGAAAGGTGGGAAAAGGTCCCTTCATAGATGGATCAGTTCTGGGTGTCAGGCTCTCCTGCCCTTGACGAGCCCGGCGGCTTTGCAAAGGAAAAGGAGACACCGTGGTGCCCCGAAGTCTGTGGGCTGCAAATGACCCAACAACTCATTTCCTGTTTTAACTGGAGCTGTCCCGTGAAGGAAATAACAGCTATCACTCCTCCTCGGAGCCCTGAAACTTGGGAGTCTGGAAAGCTGTTTCCTGGCTGCACCCTCCCGTCAGCTGGGAACGGCTTCCACCTGCTCCTCATGGAAGCCGCTGGGGGCTGGGGCCCAGCGCTAGCCCATTTGGCCAGAAGCCCGCTCCCCTCAGCAGGCTGCATAGACCCGCCTGAGTGAGCACACGGGTTCCCACCCGAAGGAGAGGTGGAGAAGCAGAGGACGAGGCCGCCTCTAGTTTTCTTCTCAAGGGGGCAAGTGAAACAGAGTTCCTCCATGAGGCAAGTTGTTAAGACCCTTGGGTTCCTTCCATCCGCGGTCAGAGTCTGAATCTTTCCTTGTCGCGTGAGTTTCCTAGGGCTGCTGTTAACAAATTCCCTCACAATGAGCGCCTTAATTAATACACATTTATTATCGTACAAGTCCAGAGGTCAAGTGTCCCACACAGACCACGTCGGCTAAGACCAAGCTGTCGGTAGGGCCGCGTTCCTCCCGGAGGTTCCAGGGGACAGTCCATCACCTGGACGTTCCCAGTGCTGGAAGCTGCCTATGTTCTTTGGCTCATGGCCCCTTCCCCGTCTTCAACCTATTTTCTTCCAGTCACAGTCCCCCAGCCTGTCTCCCTCTCCCACTTCCAAGGACCCTTGCGATGACCTTGGGTCCACTGGGTGATCCAGGATAATCTCTCTACTTTAAACTCAGCTGACGAGCGGGGCGCCTGGGTGGCTCAGTCGCTTGAGCATCCCACTTCAGCTCAGATCATGATCTCGCGGTCCATGAGTTCGAGCCCTGTGTGGGGCTCTGTGCTGACGGCTCAGAGCCTAGAGCCTGCTTCGGATTCTGTGTCTCCCTCTCTCCCTGCCCCTCCCCTGCTCACACTCTGTTTCTGTCTCACTCTCAAAAATAAATAAACATTAAAATCAGCTGCCGAGCAAGCTTAGTTCTATCGGCGACCTCAATTCCCCTTGCCATTCAAGGTGACAGATTCATAGGCTCTGGGGTTTGGAGACGGGCCTCCTCCGGGAGCCATTATTCAGCCAATTACTCTCTGTGATGTTCTAGCCCAACGTGAACTCACAACCTTCTCAATCGCTTAAAATGGACCTGGAGTGATAGTCTGGCTCTGAGATTTGTAAGTGGTAAGGCTAATGATAGCCACACAGCAACAGCAATGATGCAGACTACACATTGAGAATAAGATATAAAGCAGGCATGGGGGTCACCTGGTCTCATTTGATCCTTCTAGGACCCCTAGGGAAGGAGATATAATTACCCCATTATCGATGAGGAAACTGAGGCCTAGGCACTATAAATAACCAGCACAAGATTGCTCAGCTTTTAATGGCAGATCTAAGATTGGGACCCTAGTTTGTCTGATTTTTAGAGTCCCTGCTCTGAGTAGCAAATGTCTTAATAACAAACCTCTGCTACATCTCCAAGTCATCTTTTCTCTGAGCAGAGATTGTAGATGAGGATTGAAGATAATGTCTGTCTAATGCTTAGTCCATAAGAGAACTCCAAACATGGAACTTTTATAGGTAGCTCAAAGATAGTCTTGTTGTCTCTCTATGCTTTCTCCTGATCCATCCATCCATCCATCCATCCATCCATCCAAGGCATGCTTTAACGTAGATACAATGTGGTGTAATAGTTAGGCATGACATTCAGCTACCTGGGTTCAACTTGTAGTTTTAGTTGCTTCTATTGGGCTCACATCACCTCTGTAAGCCTCAGATTGTTTCCCATTTGTAAAAATTGGCACGCAATTATACCTACCTTATCAAGCTGTTGGGAGCATCAGAACAATCATGGATGCACACAGCACATGGTCAACTATCATGACTGAGCCACGCCTGTGTGTCCATTACTGAAGCAGGTAGTGTGAGTGAAGGAATTGTGACTTATGTTCACAAGGATCTCTAACACACACACACACACACACACACACACACACACACACACACGTTAATGACATAAAATGGGAAATTAGGGAGGGCTGTAAATTGAATGCTGAGACAGTGGAAACATGGTTCCAATTCGTGGTTAGGAAATCCATAAAGGACGAGGTCAGTGTGTACTCAGAGAGAGGAAGAGCTCACTAATAAAGCACGTAGGGTGAATCACGCAAACCATCAGTGCCTGCTGCCCTTGAAGATCCCCTTGACCGTTCTGCTGGGCTATTTGAGTCACCAGATGTGGTCTAGCCCAACACTTCTTCCACACAGCTGTCCACATATGACCTGTGCGGTTGCACCATATCTGGCCCCAGCTTGTTTAGTATTCACTTTATATTTTTCTTTACATGAATCCACTACTTATGCTTAACTCCATTTATATAAAAAGGAAGCTTCATTATCACTCTATTAATGGGGGGGTGGACTTGCTTGCCACAGGTGGAAAGAAACACGATAAATACATGGCTATTAAAAGTATGACATAATTTGTCCGTACAGCTCTTAATGTTATTCTGTACCCCACGTGTGGTTGGCACGTTGCTATGGAAACGGCTGAGGCTTCTGCACCTTTAGATGCCTGATGCCTAACCTCTCTGCTTCTTGGTTTCTCATCGTTGAGATGGGAGGTTAACACAAATAGTCACCATTGTTGAGTAATGACCGAGCCGAGCAGCAGGCACCCTGCAGATCGCCCCGTTCCCACAAAATTCCCATAATGATGTATTGCTACTTATGTTGTATCTATGGGGAAATCGAGGCACAGAGAGGGGAAGGGACTTTGCCCAGTCACAAGGCTCATGCCCGGAAGGGCGGGAATGTGAGCCTCAGCCAGTCTGAATACAAACCCTTGACCAGGGCTCAGTACCGCCTCTGTGCTATCCTCCATTCACAGGGGCTGAGAGCTATCAAAGTAGCAAATGCTTAGGATGTACGGGGGGAGGGGCGCCTGGGGGGCTCAGTCGGTTCAGCTCCCAGCTTCGACTCAGGTCATGAGCTCATGGTTTGTGGGTTCCAGCCCCAAATCTGGTTCTCTGTTGGTCAAGGCAGAGCCCCTTCGGATCCTCTGTCTCTCTCTCCCTCTGTCCCTCCTGCGCTCACTCTCTCTCAAAAAGAAATAAACATTAAAAAAAAAAAAAGATGTACTGGGGAAAGGAGGGGAGGATATTTAATGGGCATTTAGCGTGGGCCAGATACCCTTCCAAACACTCTTTCTGTATTAACCCGCCTGGTCCTCATAGCAGACTGGGATGGAGGTCTTATTATGGTTCCCATCTTTCAAATGAGAATGTTGAGGCACCGAGCCTTTAATTACCTTGCAACTAATGAATGGTGAACGCGGATCGGAACCCAAGGGGTCTGGCTCCGGAGCCCGTGTCCACACAACCTATAAAGCATCGTACACGGACGGTGGTTTATGTCATCCCCTGTGATGGTTTCCAGGCTGCAACTGAACATACATCAGTGGCCTCAGCTCTTATCTAGCCCCTGCCAAGCTGCACCTTGCTTTCTTTCCTGTTTAAGATGGAATTCAGATGGCCTTGGCCTTCTATGAAATTAACCTCACGCCAAGAAAGTGCTCATTTGTTCAGCCCTGTGACATCATAGATGCCTGTCCCTGCCAGGCGCTGTGCCTGGAGTCCAGAAACAAGAAGGCAGTCATGTGTGGGGCTCAGATGGGTGAGCTGTGGTCATAAACACCTGAGATCTACGTCCAACACCAGCATGCTCCAGCTGTGGGACTTCTGGTTCAAAACCTTCTGAGCATCTATTTCCTCATCTGTAAAATAAGATTATGACGACTACCCATACCTTTTTTTTTTTTTTTTCTCCTGTAATTTAGTTTTCAGAGAGAATTTTTTGGGTGAGTGTTTACTTAATAATACCTCCTTGGACGCCTGGGTGGCTCAATCGCCAAGCATCTGACTTTGGCTCAGGTCGTGGTCTCACGGTTCATGAGTGCCAGCCCTGGATCAGGTGAGCTCGAGCCCCGCTTCTTTCTTCCTCTCTCTCTCTCTCCCTCTCCCCTTCTGCCCCTCCTGGGATTCTCTCTCCCTCCCTCTGTCCCTGGCTCATTTGCACCCTTTCTTTCTCTCAAAAAAACCAAAACCCAAAGCAAAAACTGTCTTAACACATCTTATCCTGTTGAGTAGAGGAGTATCATGACCGTTTTCGTATGTTTCTGTTTGTTTGCCGATGGTAAAAGTAACACAGGCCCACAATCCTGTCTTAGAACCTAAGGGCCAGAGGCATTTTGCACGTCAGGTTTTTTTTTTTTCATAGTTTAGAAGTGTTTTATTTATGCTGAATATCAAATCAACAGTTTAATACTTCTGAGAAATGTATGAATATTTACATCACCTGAGATCGTTAAAAGCCCTCATATACATTCAGAGGAGTCCAGATTTGCCATCAAATAAACTGTGGATTTTGCAATTGTGGCTGAGGGATTATAAACAGGACTTTGCACATATTTTAGTAGAAAACTTAGGAAAACACAGTGTGGTACCAAAAAGAAAATAATGATATTAACAAGAGATAACTGCTAAAATTTCCATGTGTCTCTCCTAATTCATTGAATTATTCAGCAATGTTTTCAAACACCTATTAGATGTTCCAGGCGAGTGGTTCTTGATCAGGGGCAATTTTGTCACCCAAGGGACATTTGGCATTACCTGGAGACATTTTGGTTGTCATAACTGTGTGGGGAGAGGGGTACCCCCAGCACCTAGTGAGTAGAGGTCAGGGATGCTGCAAAACATTCTGTAATTCACAGGACAACCCCCACGACAGAGAATGATCCAGCCCCCGTGTCAGTAGGGCCATGACTGGGAAACCTTGGTCTGGGTTCTGGGCATATAGCAATAAACAAAACAATAAAAAATTAATCTGTTTAGTAAGGATTTGTAAAATACATGTAATATATATACACACAGACAGATATATGTGTTCTTAAAATGTGGTATTATTCACTGTATAGTTTGTTACTTGACATTGCTTCACAAACGTTTTACAATATTATCAAAAGTTCTTCAAACACATGATTTTTAGGCCCAGAATACATTCCTTCAGAAAGACATACAATTTTTAGCCATGCCTTTATATTAAAGTGGATTCTTCCCTTTTTTTTTTCTGTTATTTAAAACAATACCATGATGAATATCCTTACCTCTGCGTCTCTGACATTCCAGTAGATGCTAAGGCTTGAGGTTCATTCTAGGGGTGGGGAGACTGAATCAAAGGGTATATGCTTTTAAATCATCCTCGATGTACCTGATGAAAGTGCTTTGCAGAAAAGTTGTCCCCATTTTACTTGGTGTAAGAGTTTACATTTAAAAATCGGGAGTCTTATGGTATTAAATAACAAACAGAGCTGGTTTGAGCTCACAATAACACTTCTAGAAAATTCTGATAACTGGAAGAGGCCTTCAGAAGGAGGAGCATAGGGGCGCCTGGGTGGCGCAGTCGGTTAAGCCTCTGACTTCGGCTCAGGTCACGATCTCGCGGTCCGTGAGTTCGAGCCCCGCGTCGGGCTCTGGGCTGATGGCTCAGAGCCTGGAGCCTGCTTCCGATTCTGTGTCTCCCTCTCTCTCTGCCCCTCCCCCATTCATGCTCTGTCTCTCTCTGTCCCAAAAATAAATAAACGTTGAAAAAAAAAAAAAAAAAAAGAAGGAGGAGCATACAATATGTTGGGCTCAAATTCTGCTCACCATTTGAAACTGAATGGATGGGGTGTATTTCCTCTCCATCAGTCCCATGGTATTCATTGCATTTTAATCCTCCCAGAATGCAAACAGATTGGATACAGTTCAAAGACTGGGCAGCAAAACATAATTAAGAAGTGACTGACTTATGGGAAAAGATGAAAAGAGCTCCAACTCCGAAAGCCATGTTGTAGAAACCCCTGGAAGGAGGTGATCACCATTTCCAAGCATGGAAATTCAGGAAATAAAAGACGAGGAGAGGAACTTCTGGGAGAGGGGCAGGAGTTCGAAGGGTAATGGGATCTACTTGAACAATGAGAATTCCAGAGTGAAATCTCAAGAGGAAACTTCCCCGTGGTTCTTTATAAGAATAATCTGTCAAGGAAATGATAGAATTCCTTTAAAAAGAGGAAGAGGGTAAGCCAGTAAGGGAGCGCAGGTCAATTAGATAATGGGATTTTTTTTTCTCCAGAGGGTGTTGCATGAGAACCTACTAGAATGGGTAAGATTGGCCCTTCCCCAGGAGGTGAATGAGTATACACAGTGTCTGTGATAAATCACAGTTGAATGGAGAACCGTGATTTGAAGGGAAGAGAATGCACATTTCCTCTGAGGCTAAACACCAGCGCCACCAAAAAGCCCATCATTTAGAGTGGGGGTCGGCCAACTTTTTCCGTGAGAAGCATGGATCATAAATGTTCTCGGCCGTGTGGTCCTCCCGGCTCTGTGTCACCTGCTCTACTCTGCCTTTGTTGGCTGAAAGCAGTCATAGATGATATGTAAATAATACGCGTGGCTGTGTTTCAATAAAACTTTATTGACAAAGACAGTGCTCAGGAAGCTTGGTTTGCTGACCCCTGATCTAGAGCAGTGGGCAAGAGGCGGTGTAAACAAAACAAAACAAAACAAAACAAAACAAAACAAAACGAGGAGGTTCTGGAGATGTGGGCTCAAAGGCCGTTTCTACGCCCGCCGGGCAGTGTAACCCCAGGCAAGCAAATTGACTTTCTGAATATCACTTTTACCGACTCCCAAAAGGGGGTAACTGGAGGGTCTACCTTACGAATTTGTTCTCAGAATCAAATAGAACCATGCCTGTATCATGTTTAGCACAGGCCTGAGCACATAGCAGCGGTAAGAACAGGGGGAGAGAAAAGAAGGCAGGTTTTCCTGAGGTTCTTCTCCCATGGTATCTGGGTTTGTGTAAATGTTTCCTCCAAAAGCACAAGTTCCCGAAGTTCGTCCTATTTAATACGCGTCCCAGTGCCTATGCCTCGGCGCATAGCCACTGTCCTGTCTGGCAGGGCCTCTAAGAGCGGGAGGAGGGATGAGGACTGGGTGCCCATGGGTGAGCCACGGAAAGCAGCCAGGAGACGGGTAGTGAGGGAAGCAGAACAGGGCAGGGAAGAAACTAAGTGCAGATTCAGCCTGACCGCACGGCGTTGGCCTCACCCGCACGCAGAGGGGGCTGGCCTTTCACCCTGGGACAGTCGGTTACTGGCTGTGGGCTGACCACATCAAGGGCGAGGAGCTGTCCCCGAGACGCATGGCTCCTGTTGTGCCGAGGGCAACTCTGAGCATGAACTTGGCTGGGAGCTGTTAGCTCCCAAACGACCCAGAAGAGCCGGAGAAGGTGTTCTGCCCGTCCGGCGGGGATCTGGAGGGACACTGACGGCCTTGCACGCAGTGCCCGGTTACGGCAGGTTACGTAACAGCCTGTGTGTTCTGAGGTCATGCCCCAAGCCACCCACGAGACATAGCTGGCTTATAGAAAAAGGGAGAAGGGCCGAGCCAGGGTGACTAAGCCACCATCTGTCACTCCAAGGATACGTTGTTTAGCTTACAAGTTGGACCCGGGGATGGTGAGGTCTTGATGGTGATGTTCTCGTTCTGCAGGAGCAGGAAGCAGCTCCTCTCCCAGCGACCTGTGGCATTTCCTTTGCCCGGAGGAGTGAGTGATGTCGTGCTGATGACCCAGCACGGTGCTTGGCACAGTAGCTCTACTGTCACAATTAACTAGTGGGAGTTTGGCAGCTGGTGGGAGTGGGGTCAAATTCTAGCTCTGCCACTCGAGCCACGTGACCCTGAGCCAATTACATAGCGTTACTAAACCTCGGTTTCCTCATCCATAAAACGGGAATCACAATATTTCCTAATTCACAGGGCTTTTGTGAGGATTTGAGTTAATGTTTTTTTTTTTAACATCTATTTTTTTTTTTGAGACTGAGACAGAGACAGAGTGCAATGGGGGAGGGGTAGAGAGAGAGGGAGACACAGAATCTGAAGCAGGCTCCAGGCTCCGAGCCGTCAGCCCAGAGCCCGACGCGGGGCTCGAACCCACGGACCGGGAGATCGTGCCCTGAGCCGAAGTCGGCCGCTTCACCGACTGAGCCACCCAGGCGGCCCGAGTTAATGATTTTAAGAAACTTAGTATGGTGCCTGGCACCTAATTACTGTTTAACA
Source organism: Puma concolor (assembly GCF_028749965.1). Classification (NCBI taxonomy): domain Eukaryota; kingdom Metazoa; phylum Chordata; class Mammalia; order Carnivora; family Felidae; genus Puma; species Puma concolor. The sequence continues at coordinate 132,883,584 of NC_141669.1, forward strand.
CATGGTAATTTTTTTTTGCTTTTTCACTTTGTTGCAGTGGTGTTTTTGTTTGTTTTGGTTTGGGGTTTATTTTATTTTGAGAAACGGCATTGTCTGGTGCACCGTCTCTCAATTGTATTACTTTGGATTTTTGCCATATCTGTTGCCACCTGTACTATTATGTATTTCGTGTACATTAACTGACTCTAAAAAAAAAAAAAAGAACCCTTAGGCACTATCCACTTGCAAACGAGACCAGTGGAATAATGGTTCAGGTGAACCAGTGCCCGGCACATGGCAGGTGGGCTATAAACAAGTGCTCCCATCACCATTGACGTTGACATTGAGGGGCTGCTAGGTTTGTATTTTTTTCTTGATGTTTATTTATTTATTTTGAGGGGGGGGAGGGGCAGAGAGAGAGCGAGACAGAGAATCCCAAGCAGGCTCCACGCTGTCAATGCAGAGCCGGACGCAGGGTCCGAGCCTACAAACTGTGAGATCACGACCTGAGCTGAAATCAAGAGTCAGACGCTCAACCTACTGAGCCACCCAGGCGCCTCTAGTTTTCCGTTCCACCGGAGAACCTGCGTTGACCCATTTCATTCCTTCCTTTTAGAATCAACTCTTGGGAAACCCTTCAGAACCAACTCTTTCCCTCCACGGAGTGAGGTCACATCTTTGCTCCTGCATAAGCTCATTGATGTGTTCTCACACTGGCTTGCTTGGCTAGGAATTTGATGCATAATATCAGGGTGGTTTTTTCTTTTTTTTCCTTTTAAATATCTTGGGCTCTGACAGATTACAAGGAAGTGGTTACTCAGAGGGGAGTGCTCACGACTGATTACAGGGAGCAGTGGAAATCCCCCTTCCTTGCCTAAAATAACTGGGACTGGAACACGACAATATGAGCTTTGTCCAGGCTTGAAACAATATCCTTTCCAAGTGAATTTTGTACGGAAATACTTACCAGTCTACGGTGGTAGTTCTCACTGACAGGCTAGAAAAAGGTTAGTCATTCCGTGTTCTGAAGCTAAAAGGGCCATTGTTAGTGACGAGTCCCAGAGGAGTGGAATTTAAGTAGGTGGACACGGGAATATTGGATTCACCAGGCTTCTCCCTGCCCCTTATCCCATTTGATTTCTCTACTATCACACAAGCCTAATTCCAGAAATAGACGTGCTCTCCGTTTATTCAATTACTTTCATTGCAAGTCCGTTCGTGACAACCTTTCCCTGGACACTCCCGGGCAGATTCTGGGGAAGTGAGAGGAGGAAATGCCCAGGTTTTTATGGCACAGCAGAGTTCAGAGTGGCTGAGTCAGGACGAATGTCTGTGAGTTCAAATTCCACAGCAATTTTTTTTTTTAATTTTTTTTTCAACGTTTTTTTATTTATTTTTGGGACAGAGAGAGACAGAGCATGAACGGGGGAGGGGCAGAGAGAGAGGGAGACACAGAATCGGAAACAGGCTCCAGGCTCCGAGCCGTCAGCCCAGAGCCTGACGCGGGGCTCGAACTCACGGACCGCGAGATCGTGACCTGGCTGAAGTCGGACGCTTAACCGACTGCGCCACCCAGGCGCCCCTCCACAGCAATTTTTAATCGCATGTCTTGAGCTGGGTCAGAAGGCCTATAACCAGAGTGAGGGCAGATGTCCAGCCTGCATCTGACTCAGGATGGAAAGATGTGGGATTTGGTTTGGATGACTATCCTAACACTGAAATGCTATTCTGACTCTTGCAGACTTAAAAAAGAAAGAAAGAAAGAGAGAGAAAAAAAAAAAAAAAGACTGGGCAGGATGTCGAGAAATCCTTCCCTCTCCGTTTTTTGAAAGTTTTATTTGTTATCGTTTACAAAAATTCATGTAAGGGGAAGAGGAGGCGGGGGGGGGGGGGAAGCAGGAATACAAATGGGAACCCATAAATAAATTTCTTTTTCTTTTTTAGGTTCCAAGAAAATTGTTATTGTTGGTCATGTTAGCCAGTGTTAAGATTTTTCTCAAGGCCTGAGCTCCTGGCCTGTGATTTATGAAGGTAGAGCACCCGTGTCAGGGAAGATTTCCTTGTAAAAAAAGAAGGGCAGGGTGAAAGGTGCTTTTGACTCACTGTTCTTGGCTGAGGACTCTATCTGTCCACACTCTCAACACGGCTCAGGGAGGGTCCCCCTCCCACTAGCTGGGATGGTGGGGGGAGGAGGGGTGGAGGGGAGCGCCTAGGACACGGATTTGGTCCTTCTACCAAATGAGGCCCCGTGCTGGGGGGCGGGGGGTGCTTCAGAGTTCACTCAAGCCTTTTCTCTTTTTTCCTTCTCCTCTCATATTTTCTTACCAATGCACAGGAGTTAGATCGTTATGCACATTGAATTTACAGGACTCCAACTCTGCATCCCAAGCTCGGCCAGGGGTAGTAACAGGAGAGGGAGAAAAAACAATAAGGTTCGTGCTGAGGGTGCTTTGCGGATTCTCTGGAAGAGTGTGTGTGGGAGGCCCGCCTCCTCTTTCCTTAGCGGTGGGGGACGGGGTGGGGGGAGCCCTCTTGCTTCTTAGTGGGTAAACACGGTGTGCTAATTCATTTTTTCCCCCTTAAACCTTGGCACCTAAATGTAAGCCAATGATTGCACCCTGTATTCAAAGTAATAGCCACCTCTGTATTCCAGAGTGATCTAACATGAATGTTGAGGGAAACCTGGAGAATTATCATGGCAGCCTGGTTTGTAACAGTTGAAACAACTGAATACACATAAGGTGGCCAACTAAGAGAGAATGTATTCTGGGTTGGGTATGTACCCAAGACTAGTCAGTGGAATTCTTACCTGGGACTTTCATTAGGGCTATTGGGAAAACTCTGTGTGTGTGTGCGTGTGTGTGTGTGTGTTTCCCTTGGACTCATAATCCGTGAGGATCATCTCAGCCTGAAGCTACAGATGACTGCTTTGCTACAGTCACATGGAGAGAGTATACCTGAGAATATTGCCAACATAAAGGAAAAAAGAGCCAAGAAATGGAGAATGACGTATTCCTGCTAACTGCATTTACACCTGGATCCAGCTATGCCTGATGTCAACCATAAATTTGGATGCTTCAGTTACATAAGATGATAATTCCCTTTTTAATTCTAAAACCAGATCGTGTTATGTTGCTGTCACTTGCAACTAGAGTAGTCTTGGCTATTAAATCATCCTTTTGCTGGTGCGAACTCTAAATCGATAGGTAAATACCGATCTGGGTTAATGACCAAACTTTGCAAGAGAGAAAATCCACTCATCCAAGAATCAAGTGCTTACTCCCATCTATGCTCAAGGTTAGACTTTTAATTTAAATAATTGGTCTGCTGCAATTGCAGATGAGTTTTCCAAGGGGAAGTGAAAAGGTTTTCTAATTGCTGTTGAATAGCCACTTATGTACTAAGTTAGGATCAGTCAATGCTATTGAATGTTGATATCTGTGATGAGTTCCAAGCATTTCTTTAATAATTAGGTTCTTTATTTATTTTGAGGGAGAGAGAGAGAGAGAGAGAGAGAGAGAGAGATGAATGGAGGTGCAGAGAGAAGGAGAAAGAGAGAATCCTAAGCAGGCTCTGCACCATCAGCATAGACACTGACACGGGGCTTGAACTCACAAACCATAAGATCATGACCTGAGCTAAAATCAGGTGTCCAACACTCAACCAGCTAAGCCACCCAGGTGCTCTTAATAATTAGTTCTGACCAAGGGATACAGGAGTACTGATGCATAGGGGCGCTTGTACCCCAATGTTTATAGCAGCAATAGCCAAATTACGGAAAGAGCCTAAATGTCCATCAACTGATGAATGGATAAAGAAACTGTGGTTTATATACACAATGGAGTACTATGTGGCAATGAGAAAGAATGAAATATGGCCTTTTGTAGCAATGTGGATGGAACTGGAGAATGTTATGCTAAGTGAAATAAGTCATACAGAGAAGGACAGATTCCATATGTTTTCACTCCTATGTGGATCCTGAGAAACTTAACAGAAGACCATGGGGGAGGGGAAGGAAAAAAAATGGTTAGAGAGGGAGGGAGCCAAAACATAAGAGACTCCTAAAAACTGAGAACAAACTGAGGGTTGATGGGGGTTGGGAGGGAGGGGTGGGTGGGTGAGGGGCATTGAGGAGGGCACCTGTTGGGATGAGCACTGGGTGTTGTATGGAAACCAATTTGACAATAAATTTCCTAATAAAAAAATAATAATTAGTTTTGATACAGAAGTGCAAACTCACCCTCACTGAGTCACTGGTTGGCTCATAGTTCTTCCCCACCCCCTCCCTTTGAGATGGCTACTCACTTATATTTTAAGTTTATGACCAATGCATACTCCCAGATATCTGTCCTTAATGAGCCTCAGGGTAATGCTCTGGCACGTGGGATGCTGCCCCGTAATCCTGTGGCTTGGGTCTAACCAGGTACCCGTTTCCCATGGCTGCCCACTGAGTGAGCGGTGATTTCGCCATCATAAGCCCTTGACTTGTTTTTCTCGTAGAGATAGTGCTCCATGCCAAGTCATCGACAGAACAGCACGCAACCAGGGACAGAGCTGAGCTGTCTAGAAATGCAAAAGGAAAGTTTTGTAAGCTGGTTGCATAACCATTACCTCCTGTTAGAGCTTGTGCCTGAGAAGACTGTCTTCCTCTCTCAGTCTCCCAGAGAGCTGTGTGCTCCCAGGGGGTGAGTAGGATGGGGATCTATCTCGCAGAATGTGGACACTAAACAGGGACCGGGCCCAGGACCACACAGAAGCTGGGAGAGGCCCATGTCATACCTAATCAGTGAGGCATCTGGCATCCCAAGATATAAAAGTGAAGAATCACCAAAAATTACGGAATTTTTTCAGCGTTTACATTGAACAAAATAAGAGCTTGAACACACACAAATTACTGGTCACTGTAATGATATAGTGCTTCACAGAGGGTCATAAGATTTATAAGATGAATTACCTTAAAATGAAATACAGGCAGCGTGATCTATGGAGGAGACTTCTTCCCTGGAAGGCCTGCAGTCTTCTTAGAGATGGCGTCAGAAGGTCAACACGAGGCTTAGGCCACATGCCCCCAGACCCCTCCCTACCAGCCCCACTAGGTGACATTAAAATGAATTTAAAAATGATTAAATTGTGTCTTGTGCCTCTTACTTTCTTAGACCTGGAAATGAAGGGCATTATACTGTAGCAGAAGCACTACTTGATGGGGACCCAAAGGAATTGAATGCTTGCCTGCTGGCTTTGCCCCAACCAGCTGTGTGACCTCGGGGAAGTCATTCAACCTCTCTTGGATTTCCCCATCTATACAAATGCAAGTGTTGGAGGATGACCTTGCAAGTTCCTTCTAAAACTTTATGATTATATCAGGTCCCTGTGAACAGTCTAGGTCCTAGCCATACAGTGGTGGGGGGAAAATAAAGCTAAAACCACCCCACATAGATCCAAGTCCCTGCTTAAAGGGAGCTTCCATACGATGTGGGGTTGGGGTGGTGGGTGAGGATAGGGATGTGGGAGTTATGTGTGTATATGCGTGTGTGTTGAGAGTCAGCAAAAATGACAACGATACAATGCCAGGGAGAGTGCCCAGAAGAACAGAGCACTGAATGGAGAGACAGAGTGTCAGGGAAGGTCTCTCCGGAAAGAGGACCATTAGTGCTTATTAACTGATGTGATACTGTTTTAGCAAGACACTGATAAAGGATGTGCAAAGAAGTGATTGGAGGACTCAGTGGGCAGAAGGGCGACTGAAGGATCCAATGGATACAGGAAATGACTCCCTGACAGGTCAAGAATAGAACAGAGAAGAGGAAGGAGAGAACAGTGACATCAGACCTGGGTTCTTGTAAGCTCTTCTGAGCACGTCATCAGGCAGTTGTGGATTGGAATCCTGACTCTAACCATTCACCACCAGTGATCCCTACCCTCCTCATCTCCGAGCGGTGGGCGGGGGGGGGGGGGAGGGGGGGGAGACCAGAAGCCCTGCCTTGAGGGGTATGGAATGGAATAATGTCTCCAAAAAAGGTTAGCACAGAGCCACGCACTTACTAAATGCCTAACCTATAATTAGCACAGTGCTGGCTAATATTTACTGAGCGTCAACCATGTCGTGCTTACTGTGTGTTACTTCCTCCCCCCTCCTCCAGACAATCCTAGGAGGCAGACACTATTATGATCCTATTTTATGGAGGAGGAGGCTGAGATAAGGCACTAAGCCAAGGCATGAATGTTAGTCATCATTATTTGTCCTCCGGCAACACTGGTGGAGGTTATGGTGACCCAACAGCTCAACAGGAATGTCAGCACAGACAGGCCACAGTTGCCGAGGCCGGCACTTTTTAGGTGGTCGAAAGTGAAGAAATACCATCTTTGACAAAAGCACATTTTTGTTTTCATCCGCCATGCAATGTATTTTATTGAGGTATAATTTACCTACAACACAACTGACCGAGGTTGTCTTCTTTAGAATTCTGCCAAACGGATACCGCCACGCAACCATGACTACAACGATGACAATTACTGATTTGCATTTTGTCTCTAGAGTTTTGCCTTTTCTAGAATTTCATATACACAGAATCATGCACTATTTTCCCTGAACATGTCTTTGGGATTCACCCATGTCCCTGAAGCATATTAGTAATTCCTTCCCTTATGTTGCTCCTGGGTAGCGCCTCGGTATGGGATTGTTGGGTCGTATGCTAAATGTTTCACTTTATAAGAGACACTAAATTGTTTGGCCAAGTGGCTGTGCCGTGTTGCATCCTCACCAGCATTGTACAACAGTTGCAATTGCTCCACATCCTTGCCAGCAGCTGGCATTATCAATTTTTAAAACTTTAGCCATTCTAGTGGGTCTGTGGTAATAGCTCATTGTGGTTTTTTTTTTTTTTTTAATTTTTTTTTTCAATGTTTATTTATTTTTGGGACAGAGAGAGACAGAGCATGAACGGGGGAGGGGCAGAGAGAGAGGGAGACACAGAATCGGAAACAGGCTCCAGGCTCTGAGTCATCAGCCCAGAGCCTGACGCGGGGCTCGAACTCACGGACCGCGAGATCGTGACCTGGCTGAAGTCGGACGCTTAACCGACTGCGCCACCCAGGCGCCCCCCTCAACGTGGTTTTAATGGGCATTTCCCTAACAGCTGATGATACTGAGCGTCTGTGTGTCTTTATTTGTTATTCTTTTTTTCTTTTTAGACAGAGTGAGTGCGCCAGTGCAGGAGAGAGGCAGAGGGAGATGGAGGTGGGAGGGGAGAGAGAAAAGATAGAGAGAGAGAGAGAGAGAGAGAAAGAGAGGGAGAGAATCTTAAGCAGGCTCCATGCTCATCGTGGAGCCTGACCCGGGACTCGATTCCACGGTCCTGGGGGATTATGACCTGAGTCAAAATCAAGAGTCAGAAGCTTAACTGACAGAGCCATCCAGGTGCCCCATTATTTGATATCCTTATTATCTCCTTTCGTGAAGTGTCTGTTTAAATATTTTTCCTATTTAAAAAAAAATTTGTCTTCTTATTGTGTCCTATAGATTTCTCTATATATTCCTGACACGAGTCTTCCATCAGAGATATGCTTTGCAAATATTTTCCCAATTTTTGACTTGGCTTGCTCATCTCCTTCCTTTCTTGCTTCCTTCTTTCCTTGTTCTGTTCCTTCCTTCCTTGCATCCTTCCTTCCTTTTTCCTTCCTTCTTTCCTTCCTTCCTTCCCTTTCTTCTTCCTTCCTTCCTTCCTCCCTCCCTTCTTTCCTTTCCTCCTTCCTTCCCTCCCTCTTTCTTTCTTTCTTTCTTTCTTTCTTTCTTTCTTTCAGCTCCATGAGTTCAGCTTGGAGCTTGAACTCATGACCCTGGGATCAAGACTTACATGCCCTACAGACTGAGCCTGCCTGGAACCCCTGCTTGTTCATCTTCTTAACAGTGTCTTTTGAAAATCACGCATTTTTAATTTTATGAGATCTAATTTATCCATTTTCTCCTTTATGTGAATGATTGTGTATCTTAAGAAATACACGCCTGACTCAAAGTCACAAAGATTTTTGGCCTGCCTTCTTCTAGGAGTTTTACAAGTTTATCTAGGTCTGTTAGCTCTATGGCCCATTTCAAATTAGTATTTCCTGTATACTGTGAGGAAATGGCCAAGGTTCATGATTTTTGCGTATGGATATCTGATTGTTCTAGCATCATTTGTGGAAAAGATGACCATTTTCCCATTAATTAACTTGGCACCTTTTTATAAAATCAACTGATCATATTTGTGTGGGTATATTTCTAGATGTTCCATTGATCTCTCTCTCTATTGATCCTCACAGCAATGAGGTGCTGCCTTGGTTACCGTGGTTTGTAGGAAGTCTTGAACTCCAGTAGCTGAAATCTTCTGGTTTTATTTTTTTTCCCCAACATTCATTTATGGAGCACCAACTCCACATGCAGTCCCATTCATTTGTTCACCGACTCATTCAAGAAATATTTCTGGAGCATTGATTGGGTTCCAGGCTTGGATTTACATGCGGGGGCACAGTGGTGATAAAATATATATAAATTCCTTGCTCTCATGAAGTTTACAATCTATTGGGGGTTGGGGGGTGGGGAGTTGGAATGATAAGCAGAAATATATACATTTCATTTGTCAAACTCATATATATATAATATATATTCATACATGTCAGTCAAATACACATACAGTGCATGTGAGTGTGATCAGATAGTAACCAGTGCCATGAACAAAAATAAAGCAAGGAAAGGAGGGAAGCAGTGAGGGAGAGGCTCTCTAAGGACGAGAGTTGGACATCACCCCACAGAAGCAAGAGTTTGAGCCACACAACACGTGCTCCTCAGTGCAGAAGGGAAAGGCGTACCCAGAGACTGAACAGCCAGGGAAACATTCCGATGAGGTTTCTGCACTATATTTGTTTAGCAGAAACAATCCAAGTTATAAAAAATTCCACACAGTGGTCATTTCTATGAAAAAAATAAGCAGAATGAGCTGGATGGTGGTTGAGTTGAGACTTAAATGAGCAGCTGCAGGCAGTTTTGTGAAGCACCGGACGAGAGCTTTTCAAGAGAGAGGGAACATCAGGTACAAAGGCCCTGAGGTAAGTACAAGCTTGGTGTGTCCAAGAACCAGAAAGCAGACCACTATCAGTCTTGGAGATGAAATCCAACAGATAAACAAAGACCGAATGCCCGCAGGGTTTTGTGAGCCAGGGTAAAAGTTTGGACTCCATCCTAAGGGGCCACGGACACCTTTGGGAAGCTTTAGGGATGGGAGTGGCAAGCCTGATTTCTGTTTTTAAAAGGTTGTGTGTGCTTCAGTGTGACTTGGTGGCTTTTTTTTTTTTTTCGTAAATTTCGTAAGTCCTGGGAACCCGTTGGGGTGTGGCTGTGCCATCTGGCAGCTTCCTGGAAACCCCCTAATCTGGGAGAATTTATGAAAATGTTCAAGGATTGATGGACTTCACATTGTGACTGTTGAATTGTCTTGGGTGCCAACAAGGAACTCTTCCTTTTATTGGAATGAGGAATGAATTTTGATATGTGGTCGGTGTGTGTGCGTGTGTGCATGTGTGTGTGTGCACACGTGTGTGTTTGTGTGTGTGTGTTTGGAATCCTTAGTCTTGATGAGTCACGAGGTATATTTCCACATTTTAACTAAATGAACATTCTGTTTACTGTTCACTGACCTTCTCTGTCCCCAGCTTTTAACACATTTTGCTTGATTGTCTTGAGTGCCCTCTCTTTCTTTCTCTCTCTCCACACACACACCCCAATAATTTTTTTCTGAACCACTTGTGGTTGTTATATCCATCATGGCCCTTGACTCTGAAAGACTTCAAGTTCATTTTGGCTAAGAATAGGACAGTCTCTTACCCCGCCCCTCCCCCGGGAGGGTTAACTTCGTACGTTTATACTGAGGTACCTCTTTGATCTAATTTATCATCCATATTCCGATTTCATCTGTTAACCCGATGCTGTTGTTTATGGGATTCTCCCCTCTAGCACAGGTATAGTCCAGACGTAGGATTTGCATTTAATTTTTATTTAATCTAATTTAATTTTAGCCTTCTTTCACCCGGAACATTCCCACAGCTTTTCTTTGTCTTTTGTGATATTAGCATTTTTGAAGAATGTGGTCCTGCCTCTGTCCCTACCCCCGTTATCATAAAGTGGTCCTCATTTTGTGTTTGTCTAATGTTCCCTCACAACCAGGTATGGACTATGCATTCTTGGCCTCAATGCGGGGCACAGAGGATGTCATTTTTCGCTCCGTTTATCACCTCCGGAGGCATACGATGTTTCTCTCTCTGTCATTCGTGATGTTAAATACCCCCAACCTTTCGTCCAACATTTGTGGACGACATGAAGTGGAAAGAGAGGAAGAAAGTGGAAAAAAAAAAAAAAAACGAGGAAACATGTGACTCAGCATTAAGTTCCTGACTCATCGTGTTGCTGATTTAACCACCCAAAGCAAGGTTTTGTATAATCACAAGGGGTGAACACCTCTGTGCCCACACACCCGAACACACTCACACACACACACACACACACACACACCCCTGCATGCCCAGACCTAAGCTAAGTTCCACTTTGCCTTTTTTTTTAATTAAAAAAAGTTGTTTTTAATGTTTGTTTATTTTTGAGAGAGTGTGAGTGGGGGAGGGGCAGAGAGAGAGAAAGACACAGAATCTCCAGGCTCCGAGCTGTCAGCGCAGAGCCCGACGTGGGGCTCGAACTCCCAAGCCGTGACATTGAGACCTGAGCTGAAGTGGGACGCTTAACCCACTGAGCTGACCAACAAAGTTCTGCATCAGCACGTGGAGCATTGGAAGAAATAATCTGGAGAGATTTTAAAATTCTGAATTAAGGCTTCACATCATTATTACTTCCTAATTCTTTGGGCTTTAAAGGATTTGGTGCTATGGTTAGGACGTTTGTGGGTACCAGTCAAGCATATGCATTAGCTTAAAGCAGTGGTTTTCAGCCCTGGCAGTGCATTAAATTCTCCTGAGGGCATTTACCATCCACTGCTGCTTGGACCCAGCCCCGGGTCAACTGAATTGGAGTCTCTCTGAGGGTGGGGCACCGGGATGGAAGAATTTTATTTTTTTAACGTTTATTTATTTTTGAGACAGAGAGAGACAGAGCATGAACGGGGGAGGGGCAGAGAGAGAGGGAGACAGAGAATCCGAAGCAGGCTCCAGGCTCCGAGCCGTCAGCACAGAGCCTGACGCGGGGCTCGAACTCACGGACTGCGAGATCATGACCTGAGTTGAAGACGGCCGCTTAACCGACTGAGCCACCCAGGCGCCCCGGGATGGAAGAATTTTAAAAGCTCTGTGGGAATCTTTAGCGTCCTGTCAAGGTGAAGAACCACCAGCTTATGGGTGCGATTCCAGAGCTTCTGTGATCCCGTCTTTAACTTTTGGTTAATGGCTAAAGTGTATCGAGCATTTACTGCTCATCGTGGGCATTCATGGATTTGGTTTCCACGGCATCCGTTTTCTTTCTACTGGTGAAGGTGAAAAAGCTCCCTGGCTTTTCTCTGGCTAACTACATCCCTGCTTGCCGATTGTGTGGTTGATGACCCTGATTCTTGACTTCAGGAATGGCCGGTTGATTCTTAGGCTTGACGAGTGGATTGATTCACCAATGGTGTAAGCTAGTCTGATAAGGCTTGAGTCAAGATTTTTGCTGGAATTACCGGCAAAGAGGTGTTTTAGTTCCGTTGGGGCTGGTAAACCAGGTGAACCAGGGACCGCTCCAGAAAGAGAACCTATCCAAGAGCAAAGTCAACGTAGAAGAAAGCAGGAAAAGAAACAACCTCAGCTGATATATGGCTCGGACCCCAGGCTTGGATCTAGCCACGCCTGAAGCTATCAGTCCTCGTTCTTTAAGTCATATGAGCCAATGAGTTCCCATTTTACTTAAGCCAGTTTAAGGTTTAAGAAGCAGGTAAGAAAATCTCAGCCATAAAGACCTGACAACTTGACCTGAGGTTGAGTTATCAGAGGCAGGAAAGCCTTATAGAGGGAGAGTTCAAGCCAGAACTGCGGGATGTCACGGTCATTGTGACGGCTCCAGCTTCCTCCTCAGTGGGGCAGAGGCCGGGTTGATGGGGCTGGCTATGCAGTGCGCCCTCCAGATTCAACTACCTAGCCTGCCATGGCCCTGGGCACTGGGTGGTTGTTGATGCCATTTTTAGAAGCCTGTGTAAAAATCGACAAGACATTTGGGAAGGTTGCAGGAGCAGGAGATGTGGACGTTTCTAGAATGAAAACCGCCTCCTTTGGCCACTGCTACATCTGCTTCGTTTGGGTCATGTGTGCACGGACACCGGCAGGAAGTTTGGGCTCTTATTGGTAAGGCCGTTTTCTATGCTCTGTCTCCCCTACCCCTCTCCCATCCCCCAATTCAGGCAGAAGCCAGCCCTCCATCATCTTTGTCCCCGTCGCATGGTGTACGCCCTCCAACCTCGCCCTCACCGGCCCGGCCTGCTGTGCCACTAGGACATCAGGTGACGCAGGATCTAAGAGCTGATGGCAGCCTGGGCCCTTACAATTTGCAAAGCCATCTGGGAGGCCCTCACGTGCCCGTGGGTCCTCTCCCCAGCCCCGGTGAAGTTCAAAAGAAAACGGTATTAAACCATAAAATGGAAAGATAGTTTTGGTAATGACCACAAAAAACACGCAACGATTATTTTCTTTTGAGACGGACGCTTTTTTTCTTTCTTGGGGAGGTGAACCCCTTCTTTGCCAGTGCCTCAACTAGCTGCCTGGTGAGAAGCCCCAAGCTGACTTGTCCAGCCAGCTCGGCTAACACACCGGCCACCTAGTCTGCTCCCCAGCCCCAGAAGCAGGTGCTACTCAGTGATTCCTGTTTGAAGAAGTGGAGATTCTCTTGATCTTCTGTCTTTCTTTTTTTTTTTTTTTTTTAATTTTTTTTTTTTTCAACGTTTATTTATTTTTGGGACAGAGAGAGACAGAGCATGAACGGGGGAGGGGCAGAGAGAGAGGGAGACACAGAATCGGAAACAGGCTCCAGGCTCTGAGCCATCAGCCCAGAGCCCGACGCGGGGCTCGAACTCACGGACCGCGAGATCGTGACCTGGCTGAAGTCGGACACTTAACCGACTGCGCCACCCAGGCGCCCCGATCTTCTGTCTTTCTAACTGCATCCATCCACCCATCCATTTATCATCTATCTATCTATCTATCTATCGATCATCTATCATAACTATCCATCTATCTTTGTCTCTTACTCCTGACTTTGAACTTACCCGGGTCTGTTATGTTTTTTGTGGTTACCTTATTCATCCTCCATCAGGATACTCCGGGAAGTGAAAGGAGGCCCAGGTGGCACTTGGGCACACGCTGGCGATGCCTCGGCATCCCGGGATGTGTGAGCGGTCTCCGAAGGGGTGGTAAAGAAAGCTTGTGTAGTTCATTCAGTCGGAGAGAAACTGAGTCACAAAGCGATGACTTACAAAATCGCAGAAAGGAGGTCACAGGTGAGGTGGGGCCAAATCGCTCACACAGGACCCCTCGGTGCAGGTGACAAAGCTCCCTCCGGCCAGCATCCATGGGTAGGAACGGAGCTCCCGGCCTCCTGGAGCGAGCTTGTCGCAAAGAAATAATAAAACCCACTGAACCCACGCCCTATGCCTTCACCAGGCCTTCTACACGCATGGGCTTATTTGTTCCTTAAGGAAAGTGCGGTTATTCCGGAAAAGGAAATGAAGGTGCCACACATACTGGGGACTTGTCTCTTCCCCAAAAGGTATAATGGAGTGATACTAGGTGTTTGCCATTTGGACACCCCTTCAAAAAGGTTTTTGAAAATCTCCGGAAGGGCAGCAGACACTCATTCAGAAAGGAGTTTTCGGATCTCAGGAATGTGTTCAGTGTGCCCCAACAGGCAAGACGAAATAACCCCGACTGGCAACTTGCCTCAGCACCTCACCCCTTAGATACATAAAAACAAATCACCAACTATGCTCAGGAATGAGTTAGCAGAGCTGAGGAGCTGAGAGCAGGAATCGAATCAGCTGGGGCTTCGGCCCCCTTCTGTAGGGGCAGGGACTGTGGTGGAGGGGGAGGAGGGGGAGGAGGGGGAGGAGGGGGAGGAAGGGGAGGAGGGAGAGGAAGGGGGGAGGAGGAAGAGAGGAAGGGGGGAGGAGGAAGAGGGGGAGGAGGGGGAGGAGGAGGAAGGGGAGGAGGAGGTGGAGGGGAGGAGGGGGAGAGAGAGGAGGAGGTGAGGAGGGAGAGGAAGGGGAGGAGGGAGAGGAAGGGGAGGAGGAGGGAGAGGAGGGAAGGAGGAGGGGAGGAGGGGGAGGAGGAGGAGAAACGGGAGGAGGAAGAGGAAAGGGAGGAGGGGGAGGAAGGGGAGGAGGGAGAGGAGGAGGGGAGGAGGGAGAGGAAGGGGAGGAGGGAGAGGAAGGGGGGAGGAGGAAAAGGGGGGGAGGAGGAAAAGGGGGAGGAGGGGGAGGAGGAGGAAGGGGAGGAGGTAGAGGAAGGGGGAGGGGGAGGAGGGGGAGGAAGAGGAGCAGGGGGAGGAGGAGGGGAGGAGGGAGAGGAAGGGGGAAGGGGAGGAGGAGGAAGGGGAGGAGGGGGAGGCAGAGGAGGGGGAGGAGGAAGGAGGAGGGAGAGGAAAGGGAGGGGGGAGAGGAAGGGGAGGAGGGAGAGGAAGGGGAGGAGGAGGAAGAGGAGGGAGGAAGGGGAGGAGTAGGAAGGGGAGGAGGGGGAGGGGAGGAGGGGGAGGGGAGAAGGGAGAGGGGAAGGAGGGGGAGGGAGGGGAGGAGGGGGAGGGGAGGAGGGGGACGGGAAGAGGAGGAGAGGAGGGAGGGGAGGAGGGAGGGTGGAGGAGGGGAAGGGGAGGAGGAGGGGAGGAGGGAGAGGGGGAGGGAGACAGAGAAAGAAAGAGAGAGAAGGAACAGAGACTGCGGGAGAGAAAGAGAGAGAAAGGGTGAGACAGACGGACCGACATGGGGTTTGACTGACGGCTTGGAGAGGGGCAGCTGAGCCAGCTGTGTGACAGTCCACCTCTGGTCTCTGCAGCGACCGCTTTGCAGTTACCACCATTTTGTTGCCTGGCAGGTGTCTGAGATGCAAGGCAGCGTCCAGAGCCCCGCAGAGAGCAAGGCCATAGTCAGAGATGCCTCTGGGGGGGGCGGCCCCTCAGCAAGCAGTCCAGGCCTGTCCCGCGGGGCGGCACAGATCGAATCAGAGTTTAGACCCCCCTTCTGAAGAGTTCTGCAAAATGGTGTCTGTCGTGTTGACACTGGTGGCGACTGCGTCCCCAGCAGAGTGTCCTGGTGCGTGCGGTTCCCTAACGAGCTGGCCGCCCGCCCGAACAGCTCTTATCTCCCTGTTTTGATGACATATCCTTAAGATGACCTATATTAGCTGGCACCTCGGATGGCCGCTCACAAAAAAAAGTATCACTGGAAGGAAAAAAAAAAAATCCCTAATGATTGTGTAAATATTCTTAGCCCGGAACATTAAGCGCCGATGCCCTCTGCTGGGCGAGGCGGGCAGGGGCGCGGGTCGGCGGGCTGGTGGCCCTGCACAGAGCTGAGGGGGCTCTGAGGGAGAGCAGCGGGAGGCCTGCCTCCTACTCGGGACCCAGGGCACGGGGGCCAATCTGAGCTCCTTCAGGCACGGGAGATCAGACACAAACCTGAAATTACTTACAAGTACATCCCTCACTTGGAGACGTTTCTGACCATCTCTTCCCCTGCATTTGTGTCCCTGGTTACTAATACTGGCAGGCCGGACAGGTGGGAGAGAATCAGGAGGAAAAGGCAGGGGCTGACGCAGGCAACTTTTTTCATCAAGAGAAAGCGTTCTGGGTCTCAACAAAAGTCCTGGCAGGGATGGTGGCCAAGTTCATTTTCATCGTTCAGTTGTCTTTCCCAACCAGGACACTTTGGGCTTGAAAGAGGGTGCTATTAATGATGATACCGCGTCAACAGGTGTAATCCAGGAGTGTTCGAGGCAAGTCAGATGATCAGTCCAGCACTGTCCAAAAAGAACTTTCCACAACAACGAAAACGCTCTAGGTTTGTGCTGTTGGGTATGGTAGCCACTAGCCACGTGTGGCTATTGAGCGTCAGAGAGGTGGCCAGTGCAACTGAGAAGATGCATTCGCAGCTTCCCTTCATTTTTGCTCATCTAAATTTAAATGCAAATCATTGCATGTGGCTAGTGGCTAGCGTATCAGACGGTGGAGCGCTGGTCTGATTCTTCATAGGCAGATACCCTGGATGTCAGCAGGTTCTCAGGACTTGCTGAGAGAGGTCCTCAAAAAGAACTTGTTGAATAAATGAAAACTCCATAATCAGTCATTTGTGATTGTTGGAGTTATCCTGAATTCTTTTAAGGAGAAAAAGATTACAGAAAAATCCAGAATGTCAGTGGGAGTGTATTCAAGTTGAGTCAGTAAGAACTTGCTGAACAAATGGAAACTCAACCATCAGAAGTCACTGCGCTCTCTCTCCACAGTGGTGGAAATTCAGACCCCTTCTTGGAGTCTCCCAGGAACTTCAAGAAACACAGCTTCTCTGGGGAGAAGCCGAGAGCCCAGTGACCGCTGTCCTGCGAAACTGCATGGTGGCGTTGGGATCCATGGTTGGAAAGGTTGTTCGTCACTTGCTTCCGGTGCCTTCCCGGTAGTGTCTCAAAAGCCAGCAAAGTTGCTGCCTGCTCAGAAAAGACCTCTTTCATGTGGGATTTTCACCAGTAACTTAAAAAATGTCTCCAGGGGCGCCTGGGTGGCGCAGTCGGTTAAGCGTCCGCCTTCAGCCAGGTCACGATCTCGCGGTCCGTGAGTTCGAGCCCCGCGTCAGGCTCTGGGCTGATGGCTCGGAGCCTGGAGCCTGTTTCCGATTCTGTGTCTCCCTCTCTCTCTGCCCCTCCCCCGTTCATGCTCTGTCTCTCTCTGTCCCAAAAATAAATAAAAAACGTTGAAAAAAAAATTAAAAAAAAAATGTCTCCAATCGTCTCCTGGTGTTATAGATTTGGAAAGAGGCATTTTTGTTTCTAATTATAAATGCCTGGGTGATGTCATTCAGTCCCCAAACCCCCAGTGGGGCCGTGCTGAATAGAGAAAGACAATATGCTAACAAGTTATCTGGAGGTGTCAGAAAGAAATAATGAAAAACAGTACAGTTTGGGGAAATGTTTTCCAGCCTGCTTTCTGGTTTTAGCAACTGCACTGGAAAAGATAAGATACACATGGCTCTTATAAGGAGGCCGCGGGATCTCCAGGGGATGTGAGGCAAGAGAAAAGAATCAGGCCGAAAACATGCAATCATCACATATTCACTGAGAAACAGATTCCAGCACAGCAAAGGGAGCTCTTCAGGGAAGGGCTCCTGTGTGGACCGTTGGGGCAAAGATTCAATGGGCTCCGGGAGAACTTGACTTCAGCTTGATGGTATTTGAATAATCTGCCAGAGAGAAAAACAGATATGGCACTCACTGTCACATTTAGCGTTGAAACTCTCGGTTTGACTGAGTAATGTTCAGCCATGCCCAGGGGTCGGGCCTACACTCACTCAGAAACAAGTGGGGAATTGAAGCAATTATTCAGATATCCACAGACACAGCTACTGGCCAGTGCTGTATCCCCGATTTAGCCCGGAAACAGTAACACCATTATAAGCTGTTTGCGAGTTGTGGAGCTATCTTGAATGTATTAAGGAAAGGAGATTACAGAAAAATCCAGAATGTCAGTGGGAGTGCGTCCAAGTTGAGTCATGCGGACTTGGAGTGGGAAATTGAGGGCCTCCTACCACCGAAAGGAACATCTTGCTCTCAGCCAAGATGGAAATAGAGACTGGGGTTTAAGTTTTTCAGATGGGTCGGTTCTCCACAGTCGCCGTTTATTAAAGGCACACTTGATAAATTTCACGTTGTGTTGCATTTGGGCCCAAAGACAGAAAGCACATTGGAAGTTTTGAGATACTATGAATAGAGCAATCTTGTGTAAGTTTATCCCTGAAGGGGAACCTTCCCATGATTCTCGGTAGGCCAGCCAGTGGGGAAAATTGCCCTCCCCGCACACACCTCGTTCAAAATAGCTTTGCATAGAATCCAGTTTACCCGCCTGTAAGAGAAAACCTAACACCGGCAGCTTAAATAAGATTTATTTTATTTAAATCAGATTTATTTTCCCCATTCAGTATGCAACCCAGATGTAGGCGGCTGCTGGTGTTGGTGTTGTATGGATTTTAAGACCAAACTTGTTGGGTTGTTTTTTTTTTTTCATGGTCGCATGGCTTTTCAGGCAGCAGAAAGGAGAATATGTGAGTCTTCACCTCCCCCACCCTTCACCTGCCCTCCCCCCCACCCCCTGCCACCTTTAAGGAGCTTTCTGGGGGGCGCCTGGGTGGCTTAGTCGGTTAAATGTCTGACTTCGGCTCAGGTCATGATCTTGAGGCTCTTGAGTTCGAGGTCAAGCCCTGCGTTAGGCTCTGTGCTGACAGAGCAGAGCCTGCTTCAGATCCCACCCCCCCACTTATGCTTTCCCCAAAATAAATACTTTAAAAAAAAGGAGTTTTTTGTGAAGGCCACCCCATGGCTTATGGCATCTCACGGGCCAGAGCCGTGTTAAGCAGCCAAGTCTAGGTGCAAAAGAGGCTGGGAAATGTAGTTTTTAAAGCTGATGTTTTTAAAGCCTCCTTCCAACACCCCCATTAAAGTTGATATTCTATTAGTAACAAAGAAGGGAGACTGTCTGTGGGGTAGGCTTTCAGTAGACTTCATCACTTCAAAAAATCTTAAAACGGATAAAAAAATGTTTTTGGGGCGCCTGGATGGCTCGGTCGGTTAAGCATCTGACTTTGGCTCAGGTCATGATCTCAGTTTGTGAGTTCGAGCCCTGCATCAGGCTCTGTGCTGACAGCCCCGAGCCTGGAACCTGCTTTGAGTTCTGTGTCTCCCATAACCCTAACTCCATAGCTTTTTTTTTTTTTTTTAAGTTTACTTATTTATTTTGAGAGAGAGAGAGGTAGGGGCAGGGGCAGAGAGAGAGAGAGAGAAGGAAGAGAATCCTGAGCAGGTTCCACGCTGTCAGCTCAGAGATCCACGTAGGGTTCGAACTCACCAACCGTGAGATCGTGACCTGAGCCGAAAGCAAGAGTTGGATGCTTAACTGAGTGAGCCACCCAGGAGCCCCAGTAACTCAATAGTCTTTATAAACGACTTTTATTTATAACCAATTACCATGTAGTAAAATAATGGCCATGCATATTATTAAATATGTATAGCAACAAAGGAAGCGAGTTAGCGAAGCATTAGTGTTTGTGTATGTGGGCATGTTCTCCGTGAGGGCAAAGCAGCATTCTTACCGCATGATCTCCTGCACGTTTCCCCTGGGGGTAAATGAATTAGGTGCCACTTTGTCCATCAGCAGCTCAGTCTCCTCCTATTAGAATCCGAGGCTGAGCAAGGATACTCCTGAGAACTGGCTAAAGAGCTTCAGTAGGAGTTTCTTAAACCTGAAACACACCGTCTAGGGCAAGTTCAACTTCATTAGTGATTTGAAGAGAGATTTATTGAGCTAAAGGGAAGCCCTCTCTGAACAGAGTGTGTCTGTCTTGATTTAAGTAACTCCAACAGCCACGGCATTAAGCGGTGGTTAGGTTCAGGTCTGAAACAATTTCTTTGTGAGTCCACCATTATTAGCGGTGGGAAAAAGAAAGGGGGTGAAGGATCGGGTTGAGAGGTGAGGCTGGGGGTGGGCAGAGGGGCCAGATGTGCTGGGACTGATGTGCCCATTAACAGTCGAGTTTTAGCCTGTGGCTCAGGGGTCGTAAACTCCTTCAGGGCCAGACAGTACCATGGGTACGGGAGGCTGGCCAGGGGAAGGAGAAAGATAAGGGAGCAAATCTGTCCCCATGGTAACAGTCACTACTGGGCTCCGGCCAATTGCTTCCATGGGAGACAGCAGACCCAGTACTGCTAGCCAGTTAGATTTTCAGGAAAAGCCCAATATCTGAATGTTTATATTAAATCAGATTTGATAGCGTTGGGTCACATTTCATAATGCTGGGGCAAGTGTGGACCGAATGTGGCCACAGTGGGCAACTTTGCTTTAGGGGCAATATGGTCTCAGCAGGGTTGTCTGAGCAGAGAAGCAACACAGATACTTCTCCTCCTCTCTCTCTCCATTAGCCATGGGGAGAACGTTCCAGAATGCAGAGGAGGGCACTACAAAGACAGGGGCAGGGAGGGATCCACTGAAGGCAGGAGAGTCAGACAATATGCTCTAGTCACAGCCAGAATGCGATTTGGTGAGTGTTGGGATCGATGCAAATGGCAGTGAGGGTAGAGGGGTAGGCTAAATTCTGGAACAATTTCTCAGGCCCAGCATCAGAGCATTTAGTGACTGAGTGGATAAGGGACAAGCCCCAGAGAGGAAAGGGGAGAGTTGAGGAACAGAGTGATCTTGTTTGAAGCAGAAGTTGCAGTCTGGCATTTTGGCAGAGGAATATGCCCCAGAGGTATGTTCTGTGGGCCATGCAGGATTAAAATTTCCTTTATATTAATGTCCAGTTCTTGGGGCTCCTGGGTGGCTCCGTTGGCTGAGCATTCGACTCGATTTCGGCTCAGGTCATGATCCCACAGTTGGTGAGATCAAGCCCCACGTCAGGCTCTGCGTTAACAGTGCAGAACCTGCTTGGGATTCTCTGTCTCTCCCTCTGCCTCTTCCCCACTCGCACTCTCTTTCTCTCTCTCAAAATAAATAAGCTTTAAAAAAAACACGAACATTTACATACAAATCTAGATTTCTGACTCCCTTTGAAAAAAAATCTGAGAGTATTAGACATAGATTCCAATAACGCAACAACAGCCGGCACTGGGCAGGGGTTGGGGCTGGTGGGGGGCACGGCGTGGGCTCCCCCGGGGCTAATTTTACCCACCTGGCTCCTCTAAGTATCTGAGTCTGTGACCCCTGAGGGAGCCAGTCGTGCAAACCTTAGGAATATACAAGGTAAGCCCAGCAGAGCAAGAAGCGAAGTGATCCAGGCCACAAGCACATTTCAGGACAGAGTAGGGAACACTGCAAAGGGCTTTAGAAACCATAGACCGGAAGGGTGAGGACACACTGGGAAGGCGAAGTAAGGCAAGAAATAGAAGCTGCATGTGAATGCACAACGTTATGGAGGAGCCTGTGGTAGAAGGCTTGAAACAGGCTGTTGGTGAAAGGCGTGCTGCCATCTTGGATTGGTGACTGGTCAATGCCCAGTAGTGTGGAAAGGGAAAGGGGCACACCCAATGGCCTGGGGCTCTAATTCTCTGTATCTGCCACAGGAACCCCAAATTGTTGCACAAGTGCAAGGAGAGAGAGACAGGGTGGAATGTTCTTCGTTTCCTTGTTGTTTGTTACAGAACCAGAAGCAACCTCAATGTCCATCAGCACAGTTACAGGTAAATAAACCATAGTCCGTGGTACCTCTGAGGTTGGGGATAAGTGCTTAAAAGGAATCTTCCATCACCTTTAAGCTGTTCGTTATTTTAAGCAGACAAATGCGTTTCTGTATCAGTCATGCCATTAAAAGGTAATTGAGAGCACAGGACAATGCGTGTGGCATTTTGCAAGGACTGTCTCTGTAGAGCAGAAGGAATGGAGAGGAGATCACAACGTCTTGAGGAGTAAACAGGAGGTAAAGGGACAGCAACCGAAGCTGGGGGAATGAGGGAAAGAGGACTAGAAGGCTACAGAAAGACTCAGGTCAGGGAAAGAAGCAAGGGAAAGTTCTTTGTTGGTTCACTTTAAAAAATTTTTTTTGATGCCTTTATTTATTTTTGAGAGAGAGAAAGAGGGGAGGGGCACAGAGAGAGGGAGACACAGAATCCGAAGCAGGCTCCAGGCTCTGAGCCGTCAGCACAGAGCCCAACGTGGAACTCGAACCCACGCACCTCGAGATCATGACCTGAGGCGAAGTCAGATGCCTAACCGACTGAGCTACCCAGGCACCCCTTTGTTGGTTCACTTTTAATGGGGGTGACCGAAAAACCCAATAAAAGGACATTTTGACTTCTCCTGACAGGGCATTACCACTACAGTAGAGCATGGGGTTTACTTCTGACCCAAGCTCACACCTATAATTTAGTTCCTGACTCTTCTGATGTAGAAAAGTCTAGAAGAATTTTGATGGGAAATTAAAATGGTTT
The DNA here is from genome assembly GCF_028749965.1 of Puma concolor. Lineage (NCBI taxonomy): Eukaryota > Metazoa > Chordata > Mammalia > Carnivora > Felidae > Puma > Puma concolor. Next base: position 132,905,727 of record NC_141669.1, read on the forward strand.
CATTGGTGGGATAGGACCACAATACCCGTATGAAGATGAAATATTCATTTGGGAGCAATGTTGTTTAAAATAGAACACAGAGGAACATCCATTTGATTAAATGTTATAATAATGAGTGGGGCAGATTAAAAATCGGGGTTTCCAGGTTTTCAAATTTTAAAACAGAGTGAAATGCTAGTAATACAATGTTTGACTTTTCAAATGCATGCTGCAAAACTTCCTGTGTGGTTGAGTCTAGTTGCACTCACAAAAATGAGGAGAGGCGTAAGGAGAAAAAGAAGAAAAGCATTCAATTGTCAACAATGCTTTGCTCTGGGTGATGGAGAAGTTGGTGATTTTACTTTTCCTGCATTTCTGTTGATGGGACAGTTTTCTATTGAAAACATTGTTGCTTTCATCATTCCCCAAAGGAACTGTTTTTAAAACTGTAGTTTGAAAATCATTTATGAGGGAAGACAGCCAAGGAAGGATTCCTGTTTGGCAAGGAATCAGGCAGGCTGGCCCTCAGCAGCCTTTTGGAGACTTTTTTTTCCCCCTTTTACCCAAATGTCAAATGTCAGGCTTCCACACAGTGTGACAGAACCTAAAACGATCAACTTCCCCAATGCCGGGCGACAAATGTCAACTCCTCCCCACTCCCAACCAAAGGCCTGTTGTATGTTCTTAACCCTCAAAGAGAAAACACAGAACTCAGCGGGCTGGGATATGAGCTGGCAAGAGAGGGCTGACCCTGAACGAGTTATGTGACATATAAAGAGAAGAAGGTCGCTCCTCTCCCTCCTCCTGAAGCCCCTCCTTTCCCCCAACATGGCAGGAAGCAACGCAGCCTCATGATTAAGCCTGTGAACTCTGCCTTCGAACACACCCGTATGGAATCCCTGCTCCCACTGAACAGCTCTGGGGCTTCTGGTAAATTCTGTGACTTCTTTGCACTTCCGTTTTCTCCTGTGTAGAGAGGAGATGAAGAGTCCCCTCTTCACTGGGTTCCTTTGAAGATGAACTGAAATAATAAAGTGCATGGAGCCTCCACGTAGTGATGGTTGAGTCGGTGGTTTTATTCTCAGGGTGATCTGATTTTATTTTCTTCTCATGCCACCTTAGGGCCATAATTTTGGGGGATGGAAAAAGAAAGGGCAGTTTGGGGAGAAAGATATGCTTTTTAATCCTCAGGTTTTTCTGTAAGCATAAAGCCTCCAAATTCTAGGCCGGCATCCATTTGGAGCCAATGAGCAAATTTGTTGAGCACTCTTCCCTTCCAGGCAGTGTGCTTAAACCCCCTTTCAGGTGTGTGACTAGGTGTCCCATAGATTATCTAATCCTGTCGTGTTTTATTCACCTAAGTCCCGAAAACAGCCACTTTTTGTCCCTTCTTCAGCAACCATACTGATTGAAGCTGACCTCTTCTCTCCAGAAGCAATGGCAATGGCCTTCTACTTGGCCTTCACATTCATTCTTCCTGTTTCCAGTGAACTCTGGAAGCAGCCAAAATAGGGGAAGAACCAATCTGGAGAGGATAGCCTTCTGTGTGGACCCAGGGGCTTTGGAGACAAAGCTGCTTTGCGCCCTCATAACTGCCTGGCCCCAGAGAACCCATGGAGGACCACCAGGCTTACAGTCACCCATCGTCGCTCTGGGAAACACCAGTGACTGTCTCTGCCTTACTAGGTAAGTGCCTCTCACTCACATCGAGTGTTGTGATTCACCTTTCCCCTGTTTTCCCATCACCAGGAGGGAGACATTTGTCATCCAACACGCCATCAGATGTTGGGGTTGCTGCTTCAGGAAACATGTGCATATCTGAAAATCTTTCTCTGCAGCTCTTTAAAGCCAACCTTTGAGTTAACCAGAGGTCTGATGAGATTTTTCCTTACGTATACCCACCAGGGGTGACTTCGTTGTTGAGTTGGTTGCTATGATTTGACAAATGCATCAGACTATTCCTATCTTCCTTCTATTGATCTGTGGTAGGGGAATAGTGGATGTGAAAACAACTTTTTTTTTTTGAAAGGGTGAAAGCAATCCTTCCAAACGATCATAGGTTCACCCCATGATTTTGTCATCTCGTGGAGTTCGTTTTATTACAAGCTAAACTTACGGAAGGAATCCCATTTTGGCTTCATCTTTTTGGGACTCCTTTCCTGGCTAAGTTAAAGGTTTAGTTTAGAATGTTCAATTTGGTATCTTATGATTGTCTTACAAAATTTTCCAAAAAAGGCAAAATGCTACATAGAGAGCTGTTCACTATGGTGATGTCCAAAGAGTGGGGCCTGTAATAATTTCTCTTTTGGTCTACAGCAGCACAGAGAAATGGCTTATCCAGGGCTTGTACATGTCTGAGGGGTTGAGATATCCAAGATTATAATCATGCAGCTTCTGAAAAAACATCAGGGGAATGTATATGACATAATTATAATCATAAACTTATATAAGAAATTAGGTACCCAAAGCATAAAACAAAATAGCTTGCATGGAATTGGACAGTCAGGCAATTAGTATGCATATATTGATTACCTGCTATATGCCAGGCACTTTCAAACCAGGGACATAATCAATATAAAAAAATATTTAAAGGTACCACATACACATAAGATTGAGTCAGGGAGATAGGATTATGGTAGACTCTTTTACTTTTATTCTCTCCTAACATTTAAAAAAATGTTATGGTTTCATAATTTAAAAAAAGGGAGAGAAATATTTGAAACATTTAAAAAAATGTTATGTTTTCGTAATTTAAAAAAAGGGAAAGAAATATTTGAAACAGCATACTGATAAAAGTTGCAAATGCTAATTTTGTGAACTTCATCCCAAGCACTGCTCTTGAGCAGACTCTGAATACTATCTGATTTACCTCTGTAATGATGGTATTATCCATAACATCACTCCCATGTTATAGTGGAGAAATTATTTTATATCAAGCCCAATGTCTTAGAGCTCGTTCAAGGGAGAACTGAGTTCCAGAACGTTGTCAACTGCTACTCCAAACATAACACACAAGGGTACATAACACAATTATGCGTGGGATTTCCTACAGTATTTCCTTGATACTTGGCTTTTGGAGCGGATGCCTCGTCAGCTATCTTGGAGTGTTCTCTGCTTTTCTTGTTTATCACTTTCCCAGACCCAAACTCACAGTTGATCCTCAATCAGCAGATGAATAAACCAATTGCACTTTGATAAGAGAGGCCAGGAACTGGGTTGTCTGCTTCATTTCTCAGAAGTGTCTGTCAACCCTGTGGGATTTTTATGGAGTTTTTGCTGTATGCCTACCATTGCAAACTGAAAAACATGATGCCAACTCAACTCATAAGACAAGCAAACACATAAACTGGGAAGATGGTGATAAAAACAGGAAATAACTTCACCCTGGGAATATTCCAGAAACCAAGTTTGAATAATTGCTTCATGTTCAGTTGGACACAGGTTCACTCCCAGTTTGACTCACACATGTAAATACTCCTGACTACCTTATGACTGTTACACACACACACACACACACACACACACACACACACACCCTTATCTTTTCAAAATGCTAACTGTGCAGCATGAATCAGTCAGTCTGAACTTCAGAGCACTGGGTCCTTCATCATCAACCTTGACTCCTCTCTTTGTCATCCTCACATCCAATCTATCAGCAAACCCTGCCCTGCCACCCACTTTCTAAATTTGAGACCTGTTCTGTCAGTTTGAGTAAATGTTTCATGTGCACATGAAAAAGAATATATATTCTGCAGTTACCAGTTGCTTTGTTCAGTAAATGTCAGTTAGGTCAAGTGTGTTAAATAACGTTGGTCAAAATTTTTCTATTCCTCTTGATTTATTTCTGTTGGTTTGCCCATTATTTACTGATAGAGGAATATTAAAGCCTACCATTATGAATGTGGATTTATCTATTTCTCCTTTTAGATCTGATTGTTTCTGCCTTATACATATAGAGGCTATATTAGAAAATGTTTCTAGATTTAGCATTGTTCTATCTTTCAATGGTACTGACCCTTTTTGTTATTATAAAATACTCTCTGTATCTATTATATTGCTTCTTACCTTAAAATTGACTTCATCTGGTACTAGAGTAACTAATCAGCTTTCTTTTGATTAGTGTATGCAATATATTTTCTCATCCTTTATTTTCATCCTGTCTGTATACTCATATTTAAGGTTTGTCTCTTGCAAGCAGAAAATAGTAGGTTTTTTAAAAAATTTAGTATGATAATCTCTCTTTTCATTTGAGTATTTAGTCCATTTACATTTAATGTAATAATTAATGCATTACTAACATAATACTAACACATTACTAGCTGTTTCAATTAGTTCCACCTGTTGTGAGTTCCATTTTCTTTCCTTTATTATGAACTTTTACATTAATGACATCTTTTTTTAGGTCATTCTCCTATTAGCTTGTTATTTCCATATTTTTTGTTATCCTACAGATTATAAGTATGATCCTAGACTCATTATGGTCTAATGAAATTAGTGCTTTTACTACTTCTCTGGCAATGCAAGGAACTTAGGACATGTTTAATTCCCTTTTACTCTTACCTATTGCATTACTGCTGCTATACATTTTATTTCTACATATATTTTAAACCCCACAAGACATTATTATTATCTTTTAATGCAGTCAATATTCATTTAGATTTAACAACACATTTATTCTTCTGTTGCTCTTCATTCTCTCCTAAAATTTTAGTCGTCCTTATGAGATTATTTTCTTTTTGCCTAAAGGACTTTCCTTAGTCTTTCTTTTAGTTAAAGTCCACCGGTAATGTAGCCACTCAATTTTTGTTTGTCTGAAAATACACTTATTTCATCTTAAATTTTGATGGATATTTTTACTGGATGTAGAATTATACGTTGGTAGTTATTTTCTTTCAGGTCTTAATTTTTTTTCTTTTTGGTAATGTTTATTTATTTTTGAGAGAGAGAGAGAGAGAGAGACAGTGCATGAGTGGGGGAGGGGCAGAGAGAGAGGGAGACACAGAATCTGAAGCAGGCTCCAGGCTCTGAGCTGTCAGCACAGAGCCCAACATGGGGCTCGAACCCACAAACTGTGAGATCATGACCTGAGCCAAAGTTGGTGGCCCAACCGACTGAGCTACCCAGGCGCCCCTCAGGTCTTAATTTTTTAAAGGGTTTTGTCTTTGGACTTCCATCAGTCCTGCTGAAAAAGCAGCTGCCAGTCTCCTTGCTGTTTTCTATCGAAGTGGAGCACTGTGTCTCTATTTTAGGATAACTTCATATCAATTTTCTTGTCTAGCTTTTGTTTGTTCTAGTAGGTGAGATGGTCTGCAACTAGCTATCTGGACAGTTTCCCAGAGAGGAGTTTTACATATTAAATGCCTTTGGTTTTCCTTAGATGATGTTGGAGCTAGCGGCTGGAGGTTGAGGGAACGACAGAAGATCAGAGGGAGAGAGAGGTTAAGATAGACAGAGTAACTTTATTTAAGAGGAGTGGACCCCAGAAGATTAGCAGATGTCTGCGACCATAGGAAAGATATAGGGGACAGAATGGCAATTTATGAAAATAAATGGCCCTAGAATCTGAGAGACTATGATGGCCAATATTACATTTTATTTCTCTTTATTATGTTGTACTTCCCTGAAGTAATGGAGATTCAGAGAGGTTAATCAACATGTGTAATCTCAGATAGCTAGTACACCTCTTGAGATTTGAACCCATGCCGGTAGGCTCTAGAGCCCACACTTTCAAATGTTTGAATGTTTATTTTTGAGAGAGAGAGAGACAGAGTATGAGCAGGGGAGGGGCCAAGAGAGACAGAGACACAGAATCTGAAGCCGGCTCCAGGCGCCGAGCTCTCAGCACAGAGCCCGATGCGGGGCTTGAACTCATGAGCCGTGAGATCATGACCTGAGCCGAAGTCGGAAGGTCAACCAACTGAGCCCCACCCAGGCATCCCCAGAGCCAACACTTTTAACTTCTAAGCTACAAGACCAGAGCCTTCTAAAGTTATCTGATTATAAACCAAAGTGAGAGATACCTCATGAATCTATATACACATATTCACAATCAAAACTTTCACTAATCAATATTATCCATATTATGTGTAATACATCATGAAATATTCTATTCTATTCTATTCTATTCTATTCTATTCTAGTCCTATTCCGTTCTGTTCGGTTCCATTCTATTTCATCCCATCCCACTCTATTTGCTGGGTCAACATAAATGGGTGGGTCCCCCATTTCAGATAAAAATCACTGCTAAAGACAATGACTTACCCTAAGGATTAGTAAAATACACAGCTCTGATTTGCTGGGGAAAGTTCTGAAAGCAAAAAAGCCACTTATATTGTTGTTCAGAGATTTTAACAACAGAACAGCTTTGGGTCACCCCCTTCAGATTCTCTGGTAGGCAGCCTCCAATAGGCATGTTAACTTTCTACTGGCACTGAGCAAGGGAGGACATTATTTTGCTTGTTTGGGAACCCACCTTAGTTCTCTCTACACAGCACAAGGGCTGACGAGGTCACTCAGTAAATGTTTGCTGCCTGAGTCAAGTAAAGGGTCATCTCCGAGTTTTTCTCCTCTATTCTCTATTTAGCCCTGAGTAAAGAGAGCTATGCCATCTCACTCTGGGTCAGAGTCAACAGTAAAAGAATCTCCTAGAATGGTCACTTTCCCAAAGTTGCCGTTTTAGTCTGCTGTGGCACCGAGGGATTAAAGAAAAATTACCACCCCCCCTCCCTTTCCAGAATTTCCTGTCCTGTCTTGTGGTTGACTTAAAATATTTCAGCTCCCACCTCCCTCTTTCTCACCATTACTTCTTCATGGTTAAAGAGGTTATAAATTTGCAAAGGAAATGATTAAGCAAATCCAACGCTCTTGGCCCGGGACCTGATTTTTCAAGGCCCCAGTTTTGGAGAGCTGAAGAAATCTGTGTGATGAAGGGTTTGCACATGAGTTTTTAGCCCTAGTCAGGACTGGGGCATAGTTTCCTGTTTTTGTACCCTCAGAACTGCTAAGCTCCTGGTGAACAAGCGGCCAGCGGAGATAGGGAGGGGGTGGGGGCTTCGGGGAGAGGGTTGGGAGTCCAGAGGGGAGGAGAGAGCTATTCCTCCGTCAGCTCTGGCAGAACTTTAGTGAAAGTGGAAAGATTTTTTTTTTTTTTAAGGCAATGAAAAAGAGACTAGAGGCAGATTCTAGACATTGAAGTTGAGGCTTTGAGTGGTAAAGAGGGGAAGAGACAAGTTTGAGCAGGGCTTTTAATGGGCTCCCAGATACTCAAAGAACAGTCGGATCTCAAAACGTTCCAATGAGCATGAGCGTTTATTCGACACGTATGCGCCAGGCACAGTGCTAGCTGCTTGGCGTGGAGTAGATCATTAAATCCACTTGGCATCTCTATTTGATAGATGTCAAAGCGAAGTTAGACACGTTTAGTGAGGTGGCGTTACTGGGACCATTCACAGACATGTTCATTTCTTTAGATACAGGATGGGTGTGGGGCCCTAACCACTGTTGCTTTTCTCATTTTATTTTTTTCTTTCATAGCAGGGCTTGAGGTCGTGCTGGGCATTTGCCCGTTAATGCCTCTTTCCATGTTTCCCTTTGAACTGCATTTCCCAGGTTCCATTGCCAACTGGATTCTAGTTAAGTTCCAAGATATTTTTCCTCTGCCCTTCTGTCAGCAGAAAGGCAGTGCTTTCTGAGAGCCCCACTCTGGTCCCAGCTACCCTCAGGCAGCCTCTCCCACCCCTATGCGGTGCCCCGGGCCCTCCCCCTGCCCTGCCCAGGGTGTCCAGATTCTCTTGCTTTGGTAGTATCTCCTCTTCCTTCTGTCTGTCTGGCCCCCATGGTATGGCGGCATTCTTCTTCTGTGTCTAATCTCTAGGTGGTCTCCTTGTCACGTGCTTCCTTTTTCAGCTCTGCCAGCACCTATAAATTCCCCTCTATTGAACCACGTGGCAAGGGACCCTAAGCGAGATACAGATGTTTGTGCCTCAGACACCGGACCCTGAGACAAGAGCTTGGAGGCAGGTAGTTTATTTGGGAGGTGACCCCAGGAAGCACAAATGACGGAGAGTATGTTCATGAGTGCGTCACTACTGTGAGCAGGTAGGATTCAGTTTTGCTGGGGACCCCGGGGGAACATTCAGCAGACACATCAAAAGTGTCCCTCGGAGAGATGGGGAAGCAGAGATATTTATCTGCTGTCTCCCATCCCTCATTGCTTGAAAGCTGTCCCTCGGGGCATAAAATTTTAGGCATTTCCAGATTGCCTGGCAGGTGAGCTGAACAAGTTCCCCTAGCCCCTGGAGAAAGCCACCAAAAGGAAAAGCCAATCGTGGAGGGAATTCTGAAGTGGGCTGAAGAGAAATGAGGCGGACCATCCACCCTGTCTGCTACCATGGCAACCTAGCTACTATTATAAGAAGATACAGTCAAGGAAAGCCAAAGGCAGACTCAAGTCAAATTCTGGGGAATTTCTAGAATTCCCCAGAAATTCTACTTTACTTGAGAATGGGATGGCCATCAGGGAGAAGTCAGTATTTTTCTTTTTCTTCTCTCCTCCTTCTTTTCTTTTTTCTTGGATGAGCCAGCCAGCCAACGCATTGCCACGATGGGGAGAGCCTGGCACACGGTTTAATCCTAAAGATTGGGTGGCCTTTGAGCCCATGAGAGTGAAGCCATGCATTCTACCTTGGGCAGATACCATCTGTCTCCTCATCAATAATGCTCACTGAGCACTTATTATTTGCTGGGCACTCTACTTACAAGCTACCCACGTGTTGTCGCACTTACTCTTCTCAGCAACTTTCTGAGTTAAGTACTACTCTTATTCCCATTCTACAGAGGAACAGATTAAGGCTCTAATACGTGCAATCACTTGCTCACAGTCTCCCAGCCTTGGGTCATAGGCGCGGATCATCTGGGTGGATCAGGGGCCAAATTCCAAACCCACACTCATGACACTTGGAAATGAGTATTTAAGCACTCTTGTAGGGACCAGCCCCATTTCGAGGTTTTATCTAAATGGGTATTTCTTCTGCTTTTTGAAGAGGCTTAAGAAGAAAATGATTACATTTTGTAACACTGAGTAGAGAGTTCGGGTCACGCAATGAACGTTAGTCGGGTTGAGTTTATGTTAGATCCTACCTACCGCCAAAATACAGGTTGGATTCTGCCATGCTCCAGCTCCGATATTTTCTTCCCTATTTCTCAGGAGAAGTTTAAACTTCTTCCTCTGGGCTCCTTACTTCATGACCTTGATGATCTGGTCTGTGCCCCCTCTCCAGCCTCCACTGTCTTATCTTTCCTCCCCACGGCCTCACTCTGGCCACACTGAGCTACTTGCGTTGTCTCTGTAGACCCTGGGCTTCGGCACTTCCTGTTCTGCTGGGAACGCCTCTGGCCGACTCTTATTCTTTGCGAATCAGCTCAACTGTTACCACCTCAAATGGCCAACCTCCCTCCCCTGCAGTCTCGTAGCAGTGCCTTCCTCTGAGCTCCACAACACCCTACGTTTACTTATCACACATTATATTGTTAATGTCCTTTTGCCTGCCTGTCTCTCCCACAGACAGGAAAACATGTCTTTGGGAGCTTAGGTTGGGTTTCAGCCTTGACTCTGACATGTGTGTCCTTGGGCAGCGTTGCGTCTCCTCTCTGAGCCTTAGTTTCCTCATCTGTAAAATGGGTAGGAAGCAAAGCAATTTATGTGGCGCAGGACATCTGGCATCTAGTAAGTCCAACGTTAGGTATGCATCTTCCGGGCTAATCTTTTTAAGTTGATGATCAGTGGCGTGGTAGCTCTACCTAGACCCGTGCTTTTCAAATTTCCCTGCGTTGGAACCACCTGGAGGACTTGCTAAAACACACAATGCTGGGCGCCACCCTGAGACTTTTTGATCCAGCGGGTCTGGAGTAGGGCTTGAGAATTCGCAGCTCCAATTCGTTCTCGGGTGCTGCTGATGCTGATTGTTAGGGGACCACACTCTGAGAACCACTAGCCTAGGCAGCTGGGGAGGGTGGATGTCTGATTAAAGTGATCGAACACTTCGTGCTGAAATAAACTCATACCAGAGCATAAGGCAACCCACTGCCCAATGGATGTGGCCATAGGGTATCTATCAATTAATACATCCATTCAGCCAATATTTGTTGAGGATCTACTGCATCTAAGCATTATGCCAGACATTGACGACGGAGCCGTGAGTGAGACAGACATAAAGTCCCTGATGTTGATGAGCTCGGTCTAATGGTCCTATTCTGGAGGGCAAGGCATCATAAATGCACATGTCCCATCAGTCGGAATTGAAGGGCATCCTTGGTCTGAGGAGTGGCTAACTTTAAAGATACTGATGTCAAAAAATGCCTGTTTATTGCATCACTGGAGTTGCCTCTAAATATCTATTTCACCGGGGGCACCTGGGTGGCTCAGTCGGTTGAGCAACTAACTGGCTCGGGTCACGATCTCACGGTTCGTGGGTTTGAGCCCGGCGTCAGGCTCTGTGCTGACAGCTCAGAGCCTGGAGCCCACCTTGGATTCTGCGTCTCCCCCTCTCTCTGTTCCTCCCCTGCTCGTTCTCTGTCTCTCTCTGTCTCCCCAAAACAAATAAACGTTAAAAAAATCTATTTCACCAAAATGATACATCAAAAATTGATTATGCTAATCCCAGAATCCCCTGGTCTGGAACTGCAGCCATCACTTGGCATTGATCTTAGGGTGAAGTCAACCCATGGAACATGGCAGAGCAGAGTCCAGAGAATCAGAGCTAGGCTATGATACAACATCGGAGAAATGAAATGATAAACATCCTTACTGCTATTATTATTAGCCAGTGGGAATGGGAGTTTTCTGCTGCTTGGTGCTGGAAGTTCCCTATGACATAATAGCTCTCCTTTATTAGCTCTTTATTATGCACCAGCCACCAGCTCCACAAAACAGGCACTAAGACTGTCCCATTGTTTAGGGAGGAAACTGAGAAGTCAAGTCACTTGCCCGCTAGTTGCGTGTAGAGACGTGAGAGGTAAGGCTGTGTTGTGGGGCATGAAAAGCTGGTGAGGGTAATTTATATGCTTTGCAGTGACACCAACCTAAATAGTTTGCAATCACAATATCCTTTCTTAAGCCTCTTTCCAGACGAAGCTGACAAGAATGGAAAAACCAACCAACCAACTCTATCTCTGCCTGGCGGCCTGGGAATCACCCAAGGCAGTTGATTTGCTCAGGTTGGCCCTGTTATTCTAAACTTGACTGCTTTCTAGAAGTTCATCAACAAACACATTCTTAAGAGCTGTTTTGGCCCGACCTCCTCATTAGGGAGTCAGGGAAAAGAGCTTGGCTGGAGATGGTAGCACCCTATGTTCTAGAACTCCCCCATGTGGCCAGATTTAAACAACAGCATCCGTGAGTGAGAGCCCAACGGGAAAGCAATGAGCTCCTTCAGTGGTGACCATTGGCAGAAAAGCAGCTGGGGGCCATTTTGTCAAGAAGTACTCCTTTGGAGAAAAACAAAACAAAACAAAAGGCATACAGGTGCACGCCAGTGTCCTCATAATAAACTATAACAAAGGTGGCAATTAAGTTCCATTAGGGGCAGACAGCTTTAAATTAGATAATGTATTCAGAAAGCATTCTATAAACTGCGGAGTGTGAGAATGTGAAGCCTTATTATTATTATCCTTATTTCTGCAAAATTGCCCGGATTGCTATGCCTGCCAAGGCCAGTTAAAGGGCCAGGGGATAGCGAAGACCAAATGAGTAGCTCTCTGGGGAGAGGAGACAGACGCGAAAGGGTTAAGCTCCCCAGAACACCAATGTATGCAAAGGGTTAGATCCCAACTGGTTTTCAGGCCAGCGCTGAGATCTGAATTACAAATTTACAGAATTTGCTGCTCAGTAATTTTTTTTTTCCTCCCCTAATGGAGCCTGTTAATTTCCAGTTGGCCACGTTGTGTTCACTGATGGCATGAGGAAGGTCTAGCATGCAGAGCCGTATTTCTACTCCCCGTGCGGACCCCCTTTTAAGAAGGCTTCAAAAGGGACATGCAGAGGATGCTTAAAACCCACCCTTATCATTCTTACCATTCTGCAAAGTGCATGCCCTGCGTCTGCGGCTTGGGTGAGTTAATAATTGAAATCCTCTTCCTTTCCAAAATTGTCTTTAAAGTAGGAAGGCTAGCTGATTTACCTTTTTGTGGCTTAAGATCCACGTGGGACTATTTGGCCTAAGAAGTGGCGTTTGTCAGGTCCGGATTGTAGAAATCTGTTCCCTTCTGGGGGTGGGGGGGGCAGTCGGAGAAGGAGCCAGAGGGACACAGATTCCAGTCTCTTGGAGTCTGATTTAATGGGGCTCCATTGCCATTGCCTCTGGACTGTTTGCAAGCAAACAAGGACAGTCCAGCTCAAGCGTGTGCGTGTGTGTGTGTGTGTGCGTGTGTGTGTTGAAATCCTTGGTAGCTTGCTCCAAGAAAAGAGCAGGGGGAATGCAACAAAAACCGAAGAACTTAACTTTCTTTCTCTTTTCCCTCCGTTTTTGGCATTTCTTTAGGCATGCCTCCCCTCCCCTGGATGATGAATTCTCGAGGGACCTCATGGGCTGCTGAGAACAAGCACGCTTTTGAATGAACTCTTTTACGGGTATCAGTCCAAAAGTCACCATCAGCTGCAACTGAAAAGCAGAGTGGGTTTTGTTTTTGTTTTTGTTTTTGTTTTTGTTTTTCCCCCAGGGGCGGCCAGTTCGGCTCAAAAGCTCAGTTCTTGGAAGGGCCACTTCTTCTTGCCACTGGAGAAGACACACCTCCCTGTGCACCTAAAAATAAAAAGTAAATAAATAAATGAGTTTGTAAATTTTTAACGAGGTCCCTCCGGCCCCTCCTGCAGGCCATAATTCCCTTTCAGTTTCAGAAAGTGTGTTTCGTGTCTCCACGTGCACAGCTCTGGCTTCCAAGTGGCCCTTCTGGGCTCCACGGTTTGAGGAACTTGGGTCCCTCAAGGCTCTTTGAGACCCCAGAGCCTTCTCCTGAGCTCGTCTGGGGAGTCTCTGCTCTTTTTCACAGGAGTTCAGCGGGAGGCATGGAAATTAGTATTGTCTGTAAACGCACCAGGAATGAGCTCTCAACTAAAAAACAAAACAAAATACACCACACACACACACACACACACACACACACAAAGCAAACCCTCAAAACTCAAAAATGGGGTTTCAACGCGCTTCTGAGGCTACTACTAGATTTCAAATCTCCCAAACAAGTCATTTTCCGAGTCTACTCTGGCTTCAGTTTTCTTGCCTTTTAAAAACGACAATAACAAAAAAACCAAAGCAATTTCATTAAAAGATGGCTCTCTCTTTTTTTTTTTTGGCCAGGACGATATGAAACTGTTACAGAAAGAGTTGGGTTTGCAGAGAGGTTCTCAGCAAAGAACTCATTTAAGATTTTTTTTAAATCCAGGGAGGTGGGGGGGGATGGGAGGAGGGCTCCTTCTGCGTTAGTGACTCAGCCCTGCCTGGGGGCACTTCTCATCAGGGCAAAAAGCCCCTGTGCCCAGCGAGGTGAAACTTGCAAATGAAACTGTCACCTTTCTCAATGGACGACTATGGCCCAGAGCTCACCAAAGGTCACACTAGGCGCCCCCCCTGGTGTTTGGGGACAAAGGAATAAACAGCTGCCTGGCCCTGTGTTCTATGATGATGTTGGTGGAGGAAAGTCACCCAGCCAGTAAGGGCTTCCCCAAAGGACTTTTTCCTGATTTGCGCCAAGTTAAGCATTCAGACAGGAGGCGGCATGAGGTCATTCTCAACCGGGTGAGTCACAGACACTGATCTCCAGGTTGGAGCAGCAGATCCGAAGAGGCTAAAGGGAAAGCTGCAAGGAAAAGACCTCTGATCTTTATTTGAAACCTAGCAATGGGCATCCACGCTGACAGCTAGCTGGCCACAGCAGCAGCCGACGCCACGCCCTCCCCCCCATCTGCTTTTTTAGAGATACCATTTTTTTCCTGAATGCATTTTCCAAATGCCTTGGTTTTTTTTTTTGGCCAAAGCAATGGTTTTATTTTCCTAATGTAAGACTTGTCAGAAGAGCATATTCAATGTTTACTTCAGATCAACGCGTGACGGCTTTGCACAAGCCAGCGCATATGTGCGAATCTGTGTTTGCTACACGTGCCTGTTTGTATGTGTGATTATGAATATGTTCATGAATTTATTCCTGTATGTAATATAGAAGTATGAATGTGTGCATGCATTTGTGCATTTCTGCATGTAAAGCATGCTTATATGTATGGACGTGTCCCTACGTGGGAATGAACACATGTCTGAATATCATGTGCGTATCTGTAATGGACTCTGCCCAGCCCCTCTCCTCTAGCTGTCATGGGATCCCAGCCTCTCAGCTTAGTGGGAGCACCGGGCCTGTCCCACCGCTTCCCAGGGTGGCCTGTGACTCATCAACAAGGGTACAAAGGCTGGCCCCCTTGGCTCAAGATAGAACCCAACTGCGTGTGCAATTCCGGCTCCAGAGCCCCCTGAGGGATCAGGATGGAACTCAACTCCAGCTGACACCAATTCTTGCTCAGCTCCCTCCCCTGCCCTGTTGTTCACTTCCTCTCCCTCCCCCTCCTGGTCCTCCCTGGGTATGTCACATGCTTCTGAATCCCTATCTCAGGCTCAACTCCAGGCAGCCTGGCCTAAGGCGGGACTTTTATGTAAGTGGGAGTGTGTGCATGCAAATATATGTGTGTACACATTTGCATGTGTACGTGCCCATATACAAGGGGAAAAATCTAGGAGCATCTGCGAAGGAAAACAAAATGGAGGAAGAACACTGATTTCATGCTGTGGAAGATGAAGGTGTCTCCGAGAGGACAAGAGACCTGCTTTAAAAGTTGAAAAGTAAAAGATGCTTTAGATGTAAATGTATTTTTTTTTATTAAATCAGAAAAAGAAAGGTACAGTATACATGATATCGATCAATCATATGCTACTTTGAATTACATTTTAATAGACTCATGGTCCTATTTACTCCTCTGTACACGTATTAAAAAAAAAAAACCTCGGGTATTTGAATAATCTTCTGGAAATTTTTTATTAACTGGGGTTATGGGGAGGGTTTTATCGGAGCACATCCTGAAACATTAGGAAATTACAGACAGACTTTGAGATAAGTGTCAGACAGAACAGATGAAGGAAGTCCCTCAGCCATCTGAGAAGCATTAATAATGTAAGATGCGGAGACCAAATCTTTGTTAGGGCTACAGGACGCAGGATTAAAACGGAGACCTCGGTGCCCCCTTGTGTCGCAAAGTAAACTTGCAACTGCATTTATTTTGTGCCTTTTTTTTTTTTTTTTTTCCCCTGAAGTTGTAATCCTTGCCCTCATCACTGAGCGCAGCTGTCTTCCCAAATCATTTCAAACCCTCTGCGGTCAATCTTTTCCCTCTCATCAATAACTTTCAAGGACCCTATTCGAAAAGCGACTCGTATTCATTCCTTTTCCATTCCCCACACATTCCATTTCAGGAAGTTGGCAACCTCCCGGCACAGAGCCCATGTTGTCCCTCCTCCAAATGTGAACTTAACCGGATTTTTGTCTCTCCTCTTGGAGCTCAGAAGAGGAGCCTGCATGTACTACAGAACTTAATTCCCTCTGCAACTTACTCACCACTGCCACGTTTCGTAACTTCTCCAGGATGCATTCCTCCGCCCCCTCCGCTCTCTGCTTGGCAACCTTCAACTCTTCTGACCTAACCAGTTAACCTGCTAAACCATCTTTACGGTCATTTACCGGAAAAGATTGGACCCGAGACGTAAATAATACACCTCAATATACAACAGCTCAGGCTTAATTTGTAGGCAGAATTTCATTTGATGGCCACGAGAAGAAGATTATGTACATGGAGTGGGCTGGGGGAGGAAATGGAGTAGGGAGAAGACATCTTGGTGCAGGACAACTTGGTGGGAACTGTAGTAATTTGTTTACTTGGTTTTACCAGCTGGTCCGATGGATACAGGGTCTGTCTGCACTTGGGCGTCCAACATCCGCTTTGGTCCCTGGAGAAAAATAGAAAGAAGTTGCACCCTAATGAAAGACTGAACCATCAAGGGCAACGACTGCCGTCTATTTAGCGCTTACTCTGTGCCAGGTGTTGAGCTAAACAAATGCACTTTTTTCATGAGTGGTGGATAAAAGAATGGCCACCAGTCAGATGTTGCAGCGCAATGCCCAGTTATAGTCTTTCTAGCTTTGCGAAATCTTGGAGAAATTACTTAACTCTTTTTTTTTTTCACTTATTTAAGTAATCTCTGTACCCAGTGGGGCTCGAGTTCACCACCTCGAGATCAAGAGTTGTGTTCTCTCCCGCCTAAGCCAGACAGGTTCCCCTTATCTACCTCTGTAAACTCAGCTTCTCCATCTTTAAAATGGGGACAATACAATGTCTCAGAGGGTTGCTCCAAGATAAAGTGAGTTCATTCCTGTGAAGTACTTAGAACACTACCTGCGCTGCGAAGAACGCTTCACAGTTGTGTCTTGCTTTAGTTACCCCATCCGATCACTTGTGAAACACGTTGCCCTGCTTAACTTTTTACGAAACATAATCACCATCTGAAATGATCTTATCATCTATGCCCTGATATCTGTCTCCTCCACCTGAATGGAATAAACTCTGAGTCAAGTATCATTATTACTATTGCTATTATTATTATTTTACCTTTTCTGCCCAGTATAATGTATATACAATGAAATCAACCTCTTTGTGTACAGTTCTGTGAGCCTCGACCAACCCAAATAGTCATGTCACCACCACCAAAATCAAGATATAGCGTAGTGCAACCCACTCCCAGATCCCCTTTGAGTCTCTTTGGAGTCAACCCCTTGCCCCAACCTCCAGACCCCGGCAACCACTGATCTGTCTCTATCCCTAGAATTTTGCTTTTCCAGGACAGCATATCAACAGAATCAGAGTACATAGCCTTTGAGTCCAGATTCTGTCATATAGCATAATGGATTTGCGATGCATCCATGTTGCTGCATATATAAGGGGTATTTTATTGTTGGTCCTGTTTTACAGTATATGTAGTATAGGCTAGTGATAGTATAATATAGGATAGTATATATATTTCAGTAAAGTGTGTATGTGTGTGTGTGTATATATACATATATATATGAGATAGTGTGATATAGCAAAGTATATATAGTTGTACAGTATAGTGTAATATATAGTATAATAAAGTATATATAGTACAGTATATATACATAGTACAGGCTAGTATTATGTAATATAGGATGCCATAATATAGGATGATGTATATTGTATAGTATACATATAATGAAATCTAGTGTATTAAATGTAGCATGGCATATTATAGTATAGCATAGTATAAATAGTATAGTATATATTATATAATACAGATAATATATATAGGGTAATATAATACAATAAATATAGTATGGTATAGTGTATGTAGCACAGTGTAGTATGCAATAGCATATATACTACAGTATAGTATAATATTGGGTAGAATAGTATAATACGCTATTACAAAGCATATTTATATATGTATATAGCCTAGTAATACACATACTATCATGTCGTATAATGTAGTATAGCGGAGCATACACAGTATAGGATAAGATAGTACAACACACAGTGTAGGACAATAGTGTAATGGTATAGTGAATATAGCATGGTTTAGTAATATAGCATGGCTTAGTATAGTACAACAGATAGGATGTACACAGGTGCATATATGGTGCGTATACAGTACAACGTACTGCGGCATATGTTGCATAGTGTAATACAGAGTAGTACAGTGGAAAGCATGTTCTGTAGAGTAGAATGCAATGTAGTGCAGTTTACCGCTGGAATCAGATCGCTGGGTTTTGAATTCCAGATCGGCCACTTCCTGGCTGCTTGACTTTGGTCAGGTTGCCTTAACCCCGTGCACCTCAATTTTACCAGCGGAGCTTCGCAGGGAGGCCGTGCAGAGCAGATGTGAGCGTATGTGAAGTGCGGTCGCGCAGTAGGTGCTATAAAAGAGTTACTGTGATTGCTTTTTGTTGCATTCGTTCATTCACGGGACAGCACGTATGGATCACCTACTCTGTGCAATACATCGTGTCCGTCTGGGAAGACGAAGAGGAGAGGCCAACACGGAGTAGTGAAAGTTGGGACTCAAAGCTCGAGGACGGCTCCGTCCCTCTCAGGTTCCTGACCTCTGATCAATCCCTTGTCTGTGAGCCTGTTGTCTCATTCGTGAGGTCACCCTGGTCTTCCCAGCATCCTCTGGAGCTGACCCCATCATCACTGTCATTATCAACTCAAAGGAGAGAGCTCAGGGAGCTCAAGTCACTTGTTTTCCACCAGGAAGTGGTGGACCCGAGCTCTGTGTCCCGTGTGCCCGAGTCCTGAGCTCGTGTCCTGCGCTCTAGGTGGCTCCCAGCCAGTCCGTCTGCCTTGCACCGTGAACACCTAAGTCACAAAGTTGCTGGACACTTGGTGGCATCTCACTCACCTGCATCTTTACAGCCTAGGGAGGGGCTGACTGAAGAAGAATCATAATAATCACCGTAAGAATAAAAATCGCTGTTCCCCCCTGACAAATTACAACATGCCAGGGATGTTTCTAAGGTTGCCATATCTGATCTCATTTCATTCGGGCTAACTCTGTGACCGAATCGGCCCGTTGATAAGGCACCTGAAACTCAGGAAGGCGACTTGTCCAAGGTCACGCGGCCACTGAGTGGTAGAGCTGGGTGCAAATCCAGGGACGAGCTTCTCGAGGGCTGGACTTAGGCTGGCCCTGGGGAAAATGATCCCTTCTGTCCCCACGTCACCCAGCATGCCCTCCGTTGTGCTGCTGTCTGTCCTGGTTCACACAGGCCTCCCCCCGACACTCAACCTTAGCCTCCAGAGGTCCTATTCCTTCAGGTACTGAGGGTCTTTTTACATTTTTTTATTAGATTTTTTTTAAGTTTATTTATTTTGAGAGAGAGAGAGAGCACGTGCAGAGGAGGGACAGAGAGAGAGGGAGACAGAGAATCCCAAGCGGGATCCGTGCTGTCAGCTCAGAGCCCGGTGTGGGGCTCAAACTCATGAACTGTGAGATCATGACCAGAGCCAAAATCAAGAGTCAGATGCTTAACCAACTGAGCCCCCCGGGCGCCCCAGTGCTGAGGGTCTTGATGGGCTGAGTCTATCAAACTCAGCTCACTAAGTGGCTGTCTTGAGCTGAACTTGGCTTGTAAATGGCTTATGACAAACATATTTTCTTCTTTTAGGTTTTAAGTTAAATGCTGACATTTAGAAATTAATGCCTTGGAGCACCTGGGTGGCTCGGTCGGTGGCCCGTCTGACTTTGGCTCAGGTCATGATCTCCTGGTTTGTGAGTTTGAGCCCCACGTCGGACTCTCTGCTCTCAGCACAGAGCCCACTTCAGATCCTCTGTCCACCCCCTCTCTGCCCTTCCCCAACTAGTGTTCTCTCTTGCTCAAAAACTAAGTAAAAAACATTTTAAAAAATAAAAATGAAATGTTTCACATTACAATCCGCACTTTTGTTCTTCTCTCTTGAAAAGCGAGAAGACCTGCCATATTGGACCCATAAACCTGCAAGGCGATAAATGACTGGGACCGAGTGGCCGTGCCCCCTTTTAGATGGGGCACCTGCTTTTCCAGTTGCCACAGACCCCTCCCAGGTCTCTTCGCTCACATACGGTCCCCCTCTGGACTTTGGCGATCAGAGCCCCAGGACACCTTTGTCCTGCCTGGTGTATCAGGACGGTACTTCACAGTTTACAACCAGCCGAACCAAATCCACTGCCACCGGGTCCCTCTCACCAGCCCGGTGAGGGGGGCAGTGATTAGTAACCAGTCTTACAGATGTGCAAACCGGCTCCAAGATGAGCCAGGGCCAGCTTATGTAGCAGCGGACTGGCCACCTGGACTTGGAATCCGGACCTCAGATCACCTGTCGTCCAGGCTCCATCCCGTGCACCACTGCTCTTTCCAAGCCCTGGGCGGAGTAACTGAGCTAATTGTCACAAGCCTCAGTTCAGCCTGTGCCCAGTGGAGACGGGCAACGATGACAGGTAGGGGCCCCTGGGGAACGAAGAGCAGGCCTTGCCTTCTTTCCAATCCCCACCGCCTCCTCTGTAAAACGTGCAGATGGGACGGCACAGAATCTTCTAGCGCTACATAAAGGTGTCTCAGGGGCTCCCACAGGGGGAGAGATGGGGGGGGCCACCAGCTAGGGGGTTCTTGAGCCCACTCCCCCTGCAATCGGGGCTCTGTGTTGGTCAAGTAGATGTGTTTCTATGTCCACACGTATGTGTGTGCACACCCACATGCACACGCATGCACACGCGTGAAGGTTCTCGGTTTCTTTGTGAACGAAGTCCCTCTGCTCAAAAACCAAATGCTTGCAAACAGCTGCACCTGCCGAGTTCTAAAGGCTTCCTTCCAGTTCTTTTCAGACGTCGCATGAACTGCTCAGGAGGCTGCTCCCTGTTAGAATTCAGGCAGCATGCTGGAGGAGGCGGAAGGAAGGCGCCGAGCAGAGACCACCTCGCTGGGAGGGCACAGAGCGAGCAGGGATTGGCTGGCGGTGAACTTGGGGAACTGACTGGGGCGGATGGTCTTGGGGAGGGAGAGAGAGAGGTGGCAGTGAACGGAGGGAGAAGGGAATGCAGGGAAAGGAGTCCTGTGGGGGGTTTAAGGTGAGAGCCATGTGGGCTGATGTCCCCACTTTGGTGGGGGTTGAGCTCCAGTCCACACGGAAGGTCCCATAACACTTGCCAGGGAGATGAGGGCGTCTACTACAGAACTCCTGCTTCGTGCCAGGTGCTGGATCTGGTAGGGTGTGCGTCTGTGTGTGTATTTACGTTTATTTATTTATTTTGAGAGAGACAGAGTGCACGAGCGGGGGAGGGCCAGAGACAGAGGGAGAGAGAGGATCCCAAGCAGGCTCCCCACAGTCAGCACAGAGCCCAACGCGGGGCTCAAACCCACCAACTGTGAGACCATGACCTGAGCCGAGATCGAGAGTGGGACTGACTGAGCCACCCAGGCGCCCCCCGTAGGGCATATATGCATTTGATTCTCATGGGAACCCTCAAATGGTAGCTGTAATCATCACCTCAGTTTTGCTTAAGGGACACCGGAGGCTCTGAGGGGTTAAGTGATTAGCCCAAGGTCACACAGCTAGGTAGGAAGTGGTAGGTCTAGGACTCGAGTAAGTGAAGCTGCCTGTCTTCACGGCACAGACTCCTCGGCACCGTTCTGTCCTTTCTACTGTCCTACGTGGCACAATTGGCACTTTGGGCTGGATACCTCTTTGTCATGGAGGGCTGTTCTGTGCACTATGGGACATTTAGCAAGGTCCCTGGTCTCTGCCCACAACATCCCAGTAGCACTGACTCCTAGTTGTGACGAGCAAATCAGTCTCTGACGTTGCCCAGCGTCCCCCACAAATAAAATCGCTGATTCAGAACCATTGGACGAGAGCCATCCTGTCAGGTCCAGGGGTGTCATGGGTAAGGGGATATGCAGAGAACACCCCCATGAGCCTATGACCAAAACAAAGAAAAAAGAAAGAAAAGAAACCCCCCCAAAAAACCAACCAAAACCAACAAGAAAGACTGGGCCCGTGAGCTCAGAACCTTTCTAGAACAGCACCCTCCCCATGCCCTATGCCGCCCTGTGCACTGTGGTTTGGCAGGGAATGTTTCAACCAGAACTTTGGGCAGAAGTAGTAGTCGGTTTGGAAATGTCTAGAGAAGTGCGATTAGGGTTTACACTCCTCTCCAAGGAGCGAGAGCTGAGAATGGAGACAAATTTTCCAGCAAAACCACCCAAAGCACGATCAATCTTTCAGACACCCCCTCCTTTGGTGGTTGGTCTCCTTCACCTCTTAAGAACTGGAGAAGAGCTTTCACTGGAGGTTTGGGGGTGACGGAGGGACTCTGGGCCAAGCTTCCCTTTTCCAAGCAGCCCCTGAGCTTGACTTCGGGCATTGCCTCACATTGAGGTTCTATACACACACTGAGACCAGATGGAAATGTGATGGCATTTATCTTAAGACTTTAAACTTGGGGCCCGAGACGCTGCATTTCTAACAGGCTTCCCACAGATGATATTTGGAGACCAAAGCTGGGCTCAGGGGAACCATCGGACTCTCCAGCTTCCATCTGTCGGAAGTCATCAATACCTACAGATATTCAGGGACCAGGGCAATCAGGAGCGATCAGTTGGTCTCGGGCACGTCCTAGACCATGTCCCTACCCCCAGCTCTATCACGACATGAAGGTTACCCCAGTGAACCCCGGCCCCACGGCTACTCTTAATGTTATTTCCGTGCCCTCCTCTATGGGCTCCAGCCACATTCCCGCGGGGTCTAGGTATGACTCCTCTTGTGGCTTCTGCGAATGGATGCTTGATTACCGCGCTTATCATTCGATTAACGACCCTTAGACTCTCCTTGTTTGCCAGGACTTATATAATAAAACATTTACCGGCGTCGTATTTCACTTCATCTACGCCTTCATCCATTCAACAAACACTTACGGGGTGTCTACTATGCTCTATCCACCACGCTGTGGAGGACAGCACGTCTGCCCGTGACAGTATGGCCACTGCCCTCCCAAGGCTAACAGTCTCGAGCAGGAGACGGAGAAGAACCGAATAGACACAAATAACCCAAAGGTTGATCGATTATTGAATGTCTGGCCTCTGCTCACCCCTGTGTAGGCCTCTCTGGAAGGAAGGAGCTAATTTTTAGTCGCCTGTGTATCCCCAACACCCAAGATCGGGCTCACAGCAGTTTCCTGGTTTAAACACTTCGGGTCTCCCTTTGGCCACAGACCAACCCTGGTGCTCCTTATCACCTCCCGTGCCTGCCTCCTATGCTCTCTTCCAGCCAGACTGAACTTCACTTCCGTGCTGTCTCTCCAGCACCCCCACGCACCTGCTGTTCCATAAGCAGGAACGCACTGGGCCTTCAGACCTCCCCTTGCCTCCTCCTGCACAGGCTAATTTGAGGCCCCACCTTAGAGCTCACCTCTTCTGAGAAGCCTTCCCCGACACTCCTTTCAACCCCAGGGCAGGGCCACATCCTCATGCTCAGGTTCCCTTCACCTCCTGGCTCTCCCCGCACTCAGTACCCCCGCCCCCATCGATCCACACCTTGCAGGTGGGTGATGTCTGTGTCCACCTCGCTCTGCGTGCCTAGCACAGCACCTGGCACACAGAAGGTGCTCCGTCAGTATTTGTGGGACCAATGTCCAAGCCAGTCCCTCCTTGAAGGCGGGCACCACACTTCCGGCCCAAGATCCCAGAAAGAAGAGTCGCACAATCCACCTACCAGGCCCTTAAAGAAGCCGCCGAGGGACTGTCGCCGCTTCTCCGGTCTCTTCTGGGACTTGTCCCCGTTCTGCAGTGAGTTCACCTCCACCACGGCCGGTTCCACACACTGGGTGGGTTCTTTGGCGTCCTGCTTGTTGCTCTTCTGTTTGTTCCCCTCAGCCGCCACCTTCTTGTCTTTGGAGGAACCCTCCTTGCCCTTCTGGCCCGCCCCTGCCGGCTCCGGCTCCGGGGGCGTGATGACCTTCTCCGCGGAGTCCGATGTCTACAGCAAGTTCAAACAAAACGCATATTTAGTAGCTGCAAGACAAGTCTCCATAGCAGGTGAATAAACGTGTCAAAACAGAGATGTTCAAGTGTTGGATGGTGTTTATGTTTTCATGCATCCTGGACGAGATGGGAAAAAAAATTAAGAAAAAATGTGGGAATCCTCATTATGGTTCAAGGTCACAGTAGGGGATATTTATTTGTTTACCTAATAATTCACTCACTAATTTATGCTTTCCCAGCCAGTATTCTTTCCTCCCTCTCCTGGGACTACAACTTGCGTTTTCCCTGGGGAACCAGGATTCCCTTTCCTCTCTTTCATGTCAGACAAACTTATTCCACCCCTGTGGCTGGGGCCTGGCAATATCAGAGCCTTGCATGTGATTGGGCTGCTGTGATTGGTTCAGAATGGCTCAACACAGATTAGAAACTGAGCCAATCTCGGAGCTTTGCTAAATCAATCAAGAGAGAGGTCTGCCCTCTTTCCACTGGGTTTGAAGGGGTAGCTTCCAGGACCAGCACCATCTCTAGGGAAAAAAATCTGCTTGAAAAGGAAGCCAATAGGAAAGCAGAGTTGAGAGATGGAGAGAGCGAGAGAGAGAGGGAGGGAGGGAGAAGGAGTCTATAAGCTGAGGGTATCACATATGTCCCTGGATCTAGCTGTTCCTGAAGCCCTTTTGAGCTTAAGAGTGTTTCTTCCACTTACAACTCTTTTCTGGGTGATGCCTATTCTTTTCTTCCTGATTACGTCTCTCGTGGTTTCTGGTGTGAAAGTGTGCTTTCACTTATAAAACAGTGGTGAAAGAAGAGGAGCGTTTTATTTTTAGTTTTGAATGTACAGCTTTCATGCTACAGAGACATTTTTGCAATCCTGCTTGGTTCCTTATAATTCCGAGGGAGGAAGCTGTAAAATCCAAAATTCTAGCAAATGCTAGGTAAATTACAGATAACAAAATATCTGTGAAGTAGAAGCCTTTTTCCCATAGTTGGGGGCCACACAGATAAAATAAAAACATGCCAGAGACCTGGGGGAAGAATAATCACATGGAGACTTTACACCCCCGTTGGGAAAGCGACATAAGAACTATTTTTCTAGCGTAAGAAAAACACCAGTTCGAGCAACGCCGGCTTTGATGTTGGGGAGAAAACTGGAGTTGGAGGGGATTGTGGCGACTTATCACATGCCCTGTTTAAAGGGGCAATGGCTGTTCCGACCCAGCCAGATGCTCTACAGGATTGTGGCCCTAGTGCTGTGAAATCTTCTATTTTTCACATGGAAACTTGAAAAGGAATTGTTTTAAATGCAAAATATGTCAAGTTTGAGATACTGACTTCAAAGCTTTAAGGGCCCTGGGAATGCAAACTGGTGCAGCCACTCTGGAAAACAGAATGGGGGGGGTCCTCAAAAAATTAAAAATAGAACTACCCTACTACCCAGCAATTGCACTACTAGGCATTTATCCTCGGGATACAGGGGTGCCGTTTCCAAGGGACACATGAACCCCCATGTTTATAGCAGCAACATCAACAGTAGCCAAAGTATGGAAAGAGCCCAAATGTCCATCGATGGGTGAATGGACAAAGACGATGTGGGATATATATACAATGGAGTATTACTCGGCCATCAAAAAGAAGGAAATCTTGCCATTGGCAACTATGTGGATGGAACTGGAGGGTATTATGCTAAGTGAAATTAGTCAGAGAAAGACAAAAATCATATGACTTCACTCATGAGGACTTCAAGAGACAAAACAGATGAACCTAAGGGAAGGGAAACAACAACACTATAAAAGCAGGGAGGGGGACAGAACAGAAGAGACTCATAAATATGGAGAACCAACAGAGGGTTCCTGGAGGGGGTGTGGGGGGGATGGGCTAAATGGGTCAGGGGCACTAAGAAATCTACTCCTGAAATCATTGTTGCACTACATGCTAACTAACTTGGATGTAAATTTTAAAAATAAATAAATAATTTAAAAGAAGTTTTAAAGCCCTGCTCACAGAAAACCACAGCCCCAGCACCCCCGGGGGCCGCATGGGACACACGGAATACACGCTCACAACTTATGATTTGTAAAAGTTACGTATTGTCCCCCCGTTAAAAAGTTCTCAGACAAAGTTCCCCCTCAGTATCAAGTGTAGCCCTGAGAAATAAGCAAGAAGAGAGAAGATTGCCCCGTCCCCAAAGGCTCCGTAGGTCGCAGCCCCGTGGAGGGCAGGATTCCTTGGAGAAAGGAAACACCCAGGGCACCCCAAAGATGCTGAGCGATTCCGTCAGACCCCATGTGCCAAAGTCGTAGCAAAAGTCAAGACGCAGATGTCCAAGGGCAACAAAGCCCCGAGAGCAGGTACCCTTGCACAAGGAGACAGAAACGCCCACCGTGATGCTCTTCAGAAAGGCCACAAGCCACTTGCACACCGCGTTGACTGTTTTTGTCGTATAGAAGGTTTAAGATCCACTTATTGGCTAAGGGCTTAGTGTCTGCAGCCGAAAGCACACGGTGGGCTCTGGGTCCCTTCACACCCTTGCTGGGTGACCTGGAATGAATTGTTGGGTCTCTCAGCTTCCTCATCTGTGGGGCAGTCACAGAAGACATCGTACCTCATGGTGGCCTCATCGTACCTCATGGTGCGTACCCAGGCCGACTGAGAAGAGTCCGTCATCCCAACCCAACGTTGTCCACGGTGATCCTTCCTGACAGATTCTTTCCGTGTGGGTCCGAGAGCCGGGGGCAGACAAGGGGCTCGGCAAATGTTTGTTGAATGGAGTGTCTCTGTGCCTCCCCAACCTCGTCTCTAATCCCTTTTACCTCTGTTCCTTCTGCTCCGACCACACGGTCTCCTCTTCTTCCGTGAACAAGCTTATTCTCAAAACGGGGGCCTCACGTTTGCTGTAATTCCTGCTCAGGACGTTTGCGGGGCTTGACGTGACAGCCACTTCTTTCCCGTCAAGTCTCAGCTCAGATGTCACCTCCCTGGGGCGGTGGCCCCTGTTTAGACAATCTACCCCTCTCTTACAAAACACAGCTGTGTTTCCTTCATGCTTGCATTGATCTTGGGGGTTTCTTGGCTCACTTGAGAACATTCCGTCTGCCTCCCTCTGCTGGAAGGGGAGCTCTGGAGAACAACACTCTTCTGTCCTCCATGGCTTTATCCCCAGCACCTCGTCTGACACATAGTAAGTCTCCACCAAAAAGGGTTGAACGGATGGCCGGCAACTTGCCTTCCAGATGTTTCTACACTATTTCCCTCGGCAAATCATTGCAGGGTGGGGAGTGAGAAGTGCCCGCACGTCAATAGCTTTCACGGGACATTGATTTTTTTCAGGAGGGGCGCTTTCAGTGGATCAGGTCCATTTACCGCATAATTACGCCACTGCTATTAGGGCTTAAATGTTCTTTTTAATGGCTTAGACACTAACTCCTGGAAATAACAGATGGCTGGTTCCTTACATTCAGAGTAAGCTAAGAATCTAAACTGTGCGATGATTGCTTCGTCATTGAATGTAGATGATTTAAAATCTTTGCTTGGGATTTGACTCTGTCTCAGGATTTATCACACAAATTATTCTCATCTGAATTATCTTGAGTGTATCCTCTTGTAGAACTGAGTGACACTGGCTGGAAGTTGGGGGACAAGGTCATGGGAACATCCCGTTTGATTCAGACCCCGAGGCACACCTCAACTGGGAGTTGCCTTGGGCTCCTTTTCCTAGAATCACCACCCGAGACTTTTCGTAACTCTGAGAGGACAATTCTGAAGGGAACAGAGAATGTCTATTCCCATCCCCCAAATTAAACAAAGCATTTATCATTCTCTCAACGATCACACATCCGTCTCCTCAAGTCTGCATCCAAGACGATCGGCATAACTGTTTCACGTTCACATTCTAGACAAAAATGTACAATTATGTTTAAAACTTTCATATGGAATAAAGTACATGTATCGTGTTTCCAAGATAGTTAACTCGAGGAGTTTTTGTTCCCAGTGGTCCGGAGAACACGTTTGGGGACAAGCACAGCAGGAAGTTGAAAAAGAAAAACAGAAATAATTTGAATGCAGCAAAAAGCAATATATTCCCTGTTGGAATATGTAGGATAATCCAAGTATTATGGTCATGGAAATATAATGAATGGTAGTCACTGCTGTCCATTTGCGTGTGTGATAAGAACAAATATTGTAGGGTGGTAATTTCTTATCAGCGGCATAATAAGTAACAGTAACAAAACAATAGCAACTGCTATGGCTCCCTAGACTGAAGCCCTAACCCCCGGCGTGAAAGTATGTGGAATAAGAAAGTAATTAAGGTTAACTGGGGTCAGAAGGATGGGGCCCTGATCAATAGGATTAGTGTCCCTATAAAAGCCACCATGTGAGGACATAGTGAGAAGGCAGCTGTCAGAAAGCCAGGAAGGAGCTCTCCTCACCAAGAACCAAACCATTGCTGGCATCCTGATCTTGGATTTTCCAGTCTCCAAAACTGTGAGAAAACAAATTTCCGTTGTTAAACCACTCCATCTATGACAGTTGGTATGGCAGCCCGTGCTGATTCGCATGGCCACTAACATTCATCGCGTCCTCCGTGCTGGGACTTCCAGGTGCTGTATGTGCACTGACTCATCTAAGTATGACAGTGCCGTGAGGCAGCGCTTTTCCTAGCTCCATGATATAGGTGAGGAAACTGAGGCACGGAGACATTTGGTAATTTGTTTTCAGTCACACAGGTAAAAGATAGCAAAGCCAGGGTTCAAACGCAGGCAATCTGAGCCAGCAGCTCTGCTCTTAACCAGTTCTCTGTGTTGCAAAAATTAGTTGAAGAATACTTGTTGAGATTTTCGTGGAGGTGTGTTTTTAAGTTAAGAAAGAGTGCAGGTTATAAAATAGGGTATGGAGCATAAGATGACCCCATTTAAAGAAATGAATATGTGGAGTTATAAACATGTCTTAACTGTGTTTCTCTAGAGTGGAGAAAATAATGGAAAAAACCACACGATCCCATGTTTCTTCACTCGTTTTTCAAAGAAATAGCTCCTACTATATGCCAGGCACCATGCAGTGCGATGGAAAAATAGAAGAGGCCCCTCCCTTGCTCCAGACACAGAAAGAAAGGGGTAGAGGAGACAGATAACGAATAGACAGATGACTTACTACAATGTGTCATAAATTCCACGAAGTAAAAGAATAAGACACAACAATGATGGATGGAAATAGGACATCTCTTTGAGGAGGGGACATTCAGGCCAAGACTTGAAGGATGGGAAGGGGTTTGCTCTGTGGAGAAGAGTTGGAAAAGTAAGTGTTAAATAAGAAATAGCTGAAAACTCTAGCCTGTTCATGCATGTGTCTGTAGAGCCCAAGAGAGTGCCTCATGTACAGCAAGCGCTCAACCTAGAGTCGGTAAATGAGCCGCCTTGTGGTTGAGAATTGCATTGGGAACTAGGCTAGAAAGAAGTAAGAGCATGCAGGCTAACCCCACCACCGAACAGAGTTGACAGGTCACTTACTTGACAGCTGGAGTCTTTCCCATTTATTTCTTCTGAGTGGGTGATCCCTTCATCCCCTTTCACTGACTAAAATAACAAACAGACAACGGCCTTTCAGCTACTACAAGCACAGCAACATGGACAATGCAAGGGGAGTTCTGGAATGGCTGACCTCGGTCATTCATTATTGAGATGCAGAGTCAACTTCTGCACTTGGAAGACCAACTAGACCAACTGAGATGCGTGATTTCCACGTGGCTTCCAACCAGAGTCCAATTACATTCAAGTGTTGGCTTCCCCAAATCACAACAACAACATAAGTCTTAAACCCTGGGGTTAGGGAATTCTGGGATAAATAAATGATGATCAGCGTGCTAATATTGGAACCAGGAGGTGGCTGAATGTATTGAATGAATGAACAATTAAACCATTGGTAGGCTTTTCTTGGTAACACATAGGTGGTGATGTTTCCTTGTGTTTTTTTCCTCTAGCAGAGACATGGGGCATGTGGAACACCCTCTTTTCCATTTTAGTGACCCCTGTGGCCTGTGGCATCAGTGACAGAGCTGGACGGGCTGAATTCATAGGTTTGGCTCCTTAAAACAGACTCCCAGCGAAAGGCTCTAAAAGCACGTTCCTGGGACCACAGCTTTCAGCATCACTTGGGAGTTTGTTAGACGTACCAATTCTTGAGAACCACTCCAGATCTACAGAGTCAGAAACTCTCAGGGCTGGGGCCGAGCCACCTGTACTTGACAAGCCCTTCAGGTGAGACACGTCTCAGTGTGAGCATCACTGCTTTCAGCTAACTGGTATAGACAAATGCCGACCAATACTGGGGACTGCAGATTCAACTATGGACTCGGTGATGCTCTGTGCCCGATGCCCGATAAAGCACCTAAGAAATCCGGTAATGAACTGCTCTGCTCTTATCAACAATTTTGACTCAGGTTTCATCCCCACATTAAACCACTAAGTCATCGCTAATCATCTCCTCCTCCCCTGCTGGAGGGAGGGGGTGTAGGAAACAGGTTAAGCAATGGGGGGCAAACAGGAAGACTTCAGATCCCACTGTTACTATCTTCGCTGTTCTGCCAGCAGATGGCAAGGATCCATAATACCTGCATCAGAGAACAGTTAACAACATCAAAGGCACTCAAATAATTTTTTGATTGATTAATATTATATGCCTCTGTCATCTGGGGTACGGTAGTCCTATTAGTAAAGATAATAAAAATTGTTATTTATGAAAGCTAACTTTTCCTGGAGTGCTTACTAAGGGTTAGGCGCTCCAGTGAGGCAGTAACCCACACTGGTTCATTTATTCATCATGCAGAGCCTCAAGATAGAGGAATAGTGTTCTTTTCCTCATTTTACAGTCAAGAAAATGGAAGCTCAGAGAAACTAGCATGGGTCATGGAACTAGCATGTTAGGGAGTCAGGATGTGACTCCGGGCAATCACTCTATTCCACCCTCTTAACTGCCTCCCCTATAAGGCAGGAGATACCATTCAATGAACTCATATGTATCGAGCGTCCACTATGAAGCTCCCCAATTTAGAATAATGGTAGGAGCTTGGATAAGATGCGGGTTGACGAGTCTCCAATAGGGAGGTCTGTGGGACGTGCCCACCCTCAGAGGTCAATCATGCTCATCTTTAAATATTACTTGGTACTGCTCTGATTCAGTAGTCTCCACTAGGACCGTCAGTGGTCCTATTCACACAGTTCATTCAGTGGTCCCAATTCACACAGAATGGGAATTTCCATATCCTTTCCTACCTCAGAAACAACCTTTACAGAGCTTGGCATAGCATAGAACCTTGATGCATGCTTTTTAATTGGTTAGGAATGGAAGCGATCTTTCTTCAGCCTGAACCCCTGGGATCTGGAAGTTCCAGATACTTTTCTTAGGGACATTACCTCATGGGCTTCACCAAGGTGTTCAACCCAAAGGCAAAGAAAGATCTGTTTGTCCTCTACATAAACTTTAGATCCTTGTAGATGGAAAGTGGGGTTTTTTTTCTTCCTCTTGAGTCTTTTCCATTGCTCTACAAGGGCCAGTTTTGCTTGAGAACATGTAGAAAAAGAAATAGAGTCTCTTGCTTACAGTTTCTCTCCCTATAAACAGTTCAGTCGGCCTCCTCGCCCCATCCAAAGGTTTTACCGCTTTGGGATTTCCTTTGCCTCCAGAATTCAGGCCGTCATTAGGAGCCCTTCCTGCCCAAACACGTTCCCTGGCGTCCTTTGAAATATGGAGTCACAGACTCATTAGTTGGTCAGGTAATTCTGAATGGCAAAGACAGGCAGCCAAACACACAGAGTGGCTTTTTAAGCTAAAGCTGAACGGACATTGGGAGGCACAGCCCAGGTGCCACCTTTCCTCCCTGAGAGAGACTCGTAACTTCTCTCCAGTGGCTTCAATTTGGTATCTGGTAGGTCCCCTGCCAGCTTAAGGTTTTGATCTGTTTCCTTTCCATCCCTTTCCTTGCTAACCTTTGGAGGAGAAATTGGGTTGAATCAGGAAGCTTTCTTGGCAGCGGTGGGTCTTAGGCAAGCGTCCTGAAAACAGCCCCTCAGGCTGTCAGGGAGATCGTGGCAAAGAAGTTCAGTTTCTTAAAAAAAAAAAAAAAAAAAAAAAAAAGAAGGGAATACCTCAAGCTTTTCTATGGTTTTTCTGTTTTCTCTCATTTTGAGGCAGATAAAGCTGTATTAATCAAAGGTGACCCTATGGTGAGTTTAGACTAAGGGTCTTATTCGGTCCATTTGAGGTACTTTCAATAACAGCAGTTAAGAACAATTTCCTTCCTCCCTCCCTCCCTTCCTTCATTTTCTTTCTATCCCTCTTCTTTCCTCTTTGCTGAGTCCTCTTTCAGAGACCAATTCAAATAGTTCACTTTGGGCTTTGTAGTCCAAAGACCATAACCACAGACGCTCATTTTCTCCAGCTGTCAAAAATAGAGCTACTGTTGAAAGGAACCCCACATTTTTTCAGGGACTATCTATCTAATACTTTATTTATTTATTTTTTTTTAATTTTTTTTTTCAACGTTTTTTATTTATTTTTGGGACAGAGAGAGACAGAGCATGAACGGGGGAGGGGCAGAGAGAGAGGGAGACACAGAATTGGAAACAGGCTCCAGGCTCCGAGCCATCAGCCCAGAGCCTGACGCGGGGCTCGAACTCACGGACCGCGAGATCGTGACCTGGCTGAAGTCGGACGCTTAACCGACTGCGCCACCCAGGCGCCCCGTAATACTTTAAAGAACAGTTTGAAGACCACCAAGTAATTTCGGATATTTTCTAGTTCAGTACCGAGCAACTTTCTTCCAGAGCTTTATTTTTATTCATGAGAGCCAAAGTACAGCACCTTAGGGCATCCAGCCTGCGGTGTTGAGATGGAATCTGGTTGTGACATCCAAGCTTTGCATAGTAATAAAGTCATTTTTATTTCTTTCACCGTGTCATGCATTCCTATAGCTTGATACTCTAAGGAACATTTGAGGCATCTCCAACATATATTACTTAGTCAAAATTCTAGTAGAAATGTTTGGTGGTCACTTCACATTTGTTTTGAAAGGAACACAAGTGTATTTTGATGGATCTCTAATCCCACTGAAGTTGAGATTTAAAAGAATTGGGAAGATGGGGCGCCTGAGTGGCTTAGTTGATTAAGCGTCTGACTCTTGACTTCAGTTCAGGTCATGATCTCACCATTCATGAGTTCGAGCCCCACATCAGCTCTTCACTGACAGTATGGAGCCTGCTTGGGCTTCTCTGTCTTCCTCTCTCTCTCTGCCCCTCCCCCATTCATGATTGATCTCTCTCTCGCAATCTCTCTCTCTCTCTCTCTCTCTCAAAAAAAAAAAAAACCAAAAAACAAATAAACATTAAAAAAAATAATTGGGCAGATATTTTAATTTAGTGTGAGTCTATCAGCAAGATTGTTTACTAGCTCTGCCTCATTGGAACAAATCTAAGGAACTACACCGGCTAGAAATATCCAGAATCAACAAAGGCTATGCGTCCAACTTTTGTGTTTTATCAAGATGCTCACTTGAAACGGAATTGGACAATCAGACAAAATTACACGGCCAAGGTAAATTCTCATTCTAATGACAAATATATTCAGAAAACGTACATCTGAGCTTTATGCAAATCATGTATCAATTCTCCCCTCTCTTTCCTTGTTGTAATTTCAGATAAGCCCAGCACAGAAAGATGTTTCCACAGGAAACACTACCAGGAGAATCACAAAACGGGGCGATGGTTGTTCTACCTCCTTTTACTCTCACAGCAAATCATTTTCCAGGAGCACAGGAAGCCGCAATAACATGAGTATAAGAGTAAGCTTTAGAATGAACAAAAACCTGAGTTTGAATTCTGGCTCTGCCATTTACCGGCTCTGTGACCCTGACCAGATCACTTAAAACACTCTGAGTCCTCATGCCCTTCTGAGCACAGAGGGGCAGGGATGTGTTGCACAGAGTTTTTACATCAATGAATGAGATAACACAAGCAATGTGCTAGCATAGTGCCGGCCATGCTGCCTGCACGTGATACATAAACAGCAGCCATTCTTATTAATTATTATTATTAACCGAGAGTGCCAAATGGCCACAGAATCCCCTTTAAGGGTAGGAAGGAATGCCAGCTGCTGTGGAGACAGGAATTGCCCACACAAATGCTACTTTCAGAACCTTTTCCTGAAGAGAAACTCCGTGTTCATAGTTCAATACTCAGGGAAGAATCTGAGATCAAGAACTTTAGCTAGGAGACTGCTGTTTTTGGTTTTTGTTTTTGTTTTGTTTTACAATTACCATCACGAACCATCCCCTTTTTCCTCCAGAGGGTACATTTCAACAGGCTTTACTAGATTTATAGATTGAACGTAAGCCACAAAAGACCATTATTGCGTGGCTGTCTCCCCCTTCGGTCTTACATTTGCCCAATATTAAGGCTCATAGTCTTTCTCTGCACCTGAGAACATTATTCCAACAAAGAGCTTCTTACAAAACTAATGGTCTAAAGAAAGAGACAGGAGGAGGATTAAATGAAACAGCGTGTGATAATGGTTTGGAGGAGGAAAAGCACTTTTCCAGGACAGGGTGTTATTAATATTGACAAATTATAAATCTCTATCTCTGTATTTCTATCTACCACCTTTACGGTTTCATCTGCCTATGTGGTTTGCGGGCGCATGAATATAGTTCTCCACCCACTCACTTTATAAAAATACATTGTCACTTCAAATACCCAATCTCTTGACGTACAGTTGAGTTAATACATATAAGGATCTTGTCCTATGTAGGGCATGACAGATGTCTTAGCTATTTCTTGCAGGTATTTTGAAAATCTGTAGGAGCCCATTGGATTTTCGTGAAGTGGCATATATCTACATGTGTCAAATGCAGTGCAAGGACTTTATGTGACTCTATTTATTTTCCCTGAAGTATACTTATTTGAAAAATGATATTCTCTTCATTTCTATTTTTACGAGAGGTTAATTTCTGGAAAGAAAAACATCTCTTAGAAGTGAACTGGGCAACGCGCTTAGTTTAAAAGAAATACGCAACCATGAGTCACATTGCCATGGGGCAGCAAATCAGTTTGACACATTCGCTTATTTGGCTCAAAAAATAAAAAATAAGAAGCTCAGTGATGAGTCGGATGTTGTCAAGTCCTTACAGCAGGGTTTGGTTTGGATTTACTGCATAAGTCCGCACTTCAGACTAGTTTGGAAGTCATGAAACGTTAGCTAAAAGTGTTTCCTGAAAACGATTGCTGAAGCCAACAGCCAAGATTGCATGCCGTGGGGATAATAACACAGAGGCATAAAGGTAAGTGTACAAGGATGTTCATGCAGGTCCGCAAAGCACCTAGATCGTGTGTGTGAGACACATGGTGTGTGCTCACTGCCTACGGCCTACGATTAAAATAAACACCTGTTTTCCTTATTAGGCCTTATTCTCTATGAGGACAGGGGCCACGTCTATTTATGGTCACTGTTGTACCCCGGTGTCTAGAATGTAGGGGGTACTCAACAATTATTTGCTGAATAAATACATAAATGAAGTCCCACAAGTGGGAAACAAATCAAATGCCCATCAAGAGAGCAATGGTTAATCTGAGTACGATAAATCTAGACGATGGGATTCAGTGGAGTTGCTGTAAAGAACGAGGTGGCTTTACATTGGGGATGCAACCCCAAATACCCCCAGGGACAGGGACAGTGACATAAATGAGAGAGCTGGGCGGGGTGTGACAAGAGGAAGTGACGGGGATGTGGTGAGCTGGAAAGTCATGGCTTCTGTGTATTTGAATTATTCACAATGATAACACATTGTTATAAGGAAAACAAAGCAGACTGCAAGACAAAAATCATTAGGATATCTGGAATTTTTAGGAAGAATCCCCCAAATCATGGAAGGTTTGGAGTTCAAACATTAATAGAAGGGAAGAATGTTCAGGCTTCCAGACATAACTCTTTCTATGCACGGTAGATACTAAGAACAATGGATGTTATAAGACCTGATGCTATGAATCCACTGAGGGTTGCTAGGGAAAAATGTGTCTTCCTCTACTCCTATCCCTGTCCTAGGGAGAATTAATTAGAAAGGACTCTTTTGTTTCCAGTTTGTTCCCCTAACAGTTCAGAGGTACCCAGGTTGTATTGCTAGAAAATATCCCCGAGAAACCTCTAAAGGATAGCTCTGGAGGATGAATTTAAGTAATGTGAGACCTCATTAGAATTTAAGGATTTGTTTCGAGCGGATGTAGTGAGTGGTTTAGATGTCTTTCATGCCTTATTTGGAATCTCTTGCATTTTCTTGTCTTTTAAGTAAAGAAGTCTCAGGGCGGTTATTTGGAAGAGAAAATCATGCTCTTTGCTATCGGGGAGGCGGGGGAGGGTATCTCTCAACTCCATCCAGAAATGGGAAAGTTGGATCGCTCTCAATGTTATGATGAGCTATTTGGGGATCCCATTTGTAATGTAGATGGGTTGCCAGAAACCGGCCAAATGTTCTTTTCTTTCCTGACATAGCATAAAAATTGGTTGAAAAATCTCAGATCTTGATCCCCATTTTTAGCGCCAAATTGCAGAGTAAATGACGAGGAATGTACATGGAGTCCCAGCCATACAGGCTGATTGCTACTTACTGTATACTTCCTACTCTCTGAGAATCCACTGATAAGAGAAAATGAATCCTGTCAACAATTTCTAGCAGGGTTCTCCTTAATATGCCTCAGCTCCCATTGGCATGGGTTTTGTGTTGTGCTGTGTGGTGCTGTGTTGCGTTGTGTCGTGTTGTGGACCAGAAAGAATTTCTTAACAGGCTGAGCCTGTGAAACCAGAGAGTTGCTTTCTCAAAGGATTAAACTCCCAAAGACTCCTGAAAATAACGGCACACTATAATGAAATTCTTGTTTTTCATTAAAAGAGAATTAAACCAATGACCTTTTACGTGGGTTTTTGTTTTTTGTCTTCCAACCAAGTTGGGTTTTGTTGCATTATATTATTTAAGTTCTTGGATGTTTAGTTATTTCATGTACATGACACTTCATAGACACCAAAACACGTCTGCCCACATTCTTTCCATTTTATACAAGCTAAAAGCACGGAACAAGTTGTACGTGCTCGCTATTAGAAATTATGTTGCCACTTTATAACTGGAACTATTTATAAATCGGCTTTGTCCACATTTGTGTGACTCACATGTCACTTTCAGAATTTTTCTAACGTCAACATGTAACTTGGCCTATTTATTACCTGGTCCTCTAAACAATGCCTTATGTTCTTTATGTAAATATATGGATTTTCAAAGGAAACAGCATGTCATTACCATAATGAGAAAAATAATATCATTTGCCATACACAGAAGGAAACTTTAAAAATAAATTAAATTAAAAGTGAACAATAATGCTGACTTCCAGGTAGGTGCGGTTGGCTACCGCAGCTCAGGACCCAAGGCCAGCTCTGTCTTTGTTAAAGAGGGAGTTGGCAGGAGTTAAGGAAAGATTAAGGAATATTAGCAATAAACTGAGACTTTCTCTGTGATGGAGTCAGAGGGATGAAAGGGAATTTTCTCACTGCACACTTCAGATTCCACTTATATCCCGTCTACACCACCCACAGTTATGTCTCACCCCACCTACGATGCGGGTCCTTCGCTCTCGGAAGCTGATCTGGGTATTTCAGGTTTCCTGTGCTGGAAGCAGGTGGCTTACCATTTGTCTGAGAAACGCCATCAGGGAGGTTCTTGGTGGTCTGGGGTCTTCTCTTTTGAGTTTTACTTCTGTGGGTTCAGGTGTGGTATCTCCTTCCTCGTTGAGATCCACCGTTTGTAAGGCTGATTCTACTTCCTCGGACTTTACAACCTCTACTGGTGATTCACACACCACCTGGATTATTTTGCCAGGTAATAAGACAGTGAATAAAAAGACATTCCCCAAAAGAGGCTTGAGAAAGTGGGGTCCTGGTCACCCCTTCTTCACAGAGTAGCTACAGGTTTGAGCCAACGATCATTTCTACGCAGGCACATCTTCCAGAAGTAATGCTCATGTCATATAGTGGGCTTTCTTTTTCTTTTATGTTTATTTATTTTGAGAGAGAGAGAGAGAGAGAGAGAGAGAGAGAGAGAGAGGGAATGCCAGCAGGGGAAGGACAGAGAGAGAGAGAAGGAGAGAGAGAATCAAGCAGGCTCCTCCTTGCTGATCGCACAGAGCCAGACTCGGGCTCGATCTCATGAACCATGAGATCATGGCCTGAGCCGAAATCAAGAGTCAGATGTTTCACGTACTGAGCCACCCAGGTGCCGCCATATAATGTGCTGTCAAACAGCCAACTTCTAAAAAAATGCCAAATCCACTGACTTGGGAGTAGCGAGATTCCTCCTGCCTGAGGTTCAAGGCTTCGACAGAAAGCCCCTCTTGGGGACTGCCGTCCGTCACATGCTCAACGCCCCTCCCTTCCAGGAGGCCCACCTCTTTGGTCTGCCATCAAGGTGACTTACACCTAGCCTGTGTAAAAATCAGGAGTGAATTGTTTCCTTAAGGGTCCACCCTCAGAGACGGTGACCGTGACATCTCCCATCACGTGCCCTACATCTACCCGCAACTGTGGAGAATTCGTCCTCTCTGCGGAAAGGATAGAGTGAAAGCCACACTGGATTGAACAGACTGGGCTTCCTCCTAAACTTACTTCCCACCCCACCCCAGGGCCGGTCATGTGCCATTGTTTCTTAACTGAAATTCATGCTTTCAGAAGAAAACCAAACTTCGCAAGAAAACTGGCCAAGTTCCTTACGGCCCCCAGCGAGGTACCTAGTGAGCTCAGTGCCCCCTGGATGTCCATGGGGGACAAGGGATGGCCAGCAACACGGGGTTTGGATGGAAGATCCCATTCACCTGCACTCTGATTCCAAATTCCGTTTTTTGCATCGCCTCACCCCATTTGTGCTGTGCCCCGGTCACATCTGGAACAGTTTCTGCTTTCGCACTGATCCCTGCAACAGATTTAATTGGCCCTGAGAGGGCTTCATAATTTCTTTTTTGGTTTCCTCGGGCAGGGGCTGGCAAGCTACTCCCAAATCCAGCCCAGAGACTGTTTTAGTACGGCCCCGAGCTACAAATGGATTTTACATTTTTAAGGGGCTGTAAAATGCTTTTTTAAAAGATGAAAAAGTAGGCAACAGAGACCACATGTGGCCTGCAAAGTCTGCAATATTTACTGCCCGGCCCTTTGCACAACATGCTTGCCTTCCCCTGCTTCAGAGACAGTTGCTCTAGAGCCAAAGGTATCTGTGCGTTTGTCTTTGCTGGTGCCAGGTGCCGCCCCTTCCTCGGAATCTTGTTCTTGCTGTCAGGGAGTTGGGGGGAGGAAACTTAGGTATTCCTAGAAACACAGCATGCCTGTGGAGAAATCATCTTCCTTCCGTTCATCCAGAATATACCATTGGTTTGCCCGTGACCCCAGTGATCCAGACTGAGAAGGACCCTGAATTTCTGCACTGTCCACCGAAGCCCGTTAACCAATCAGCATGAGGGACCAGCCTGAAATATAGCAACTGAATCACAGCCGTCTCTCCCTGCCTTCCATTTCATAACACATCAGCATGACTTCGAGCATCTTCCGTCTGTAGACAAAGATACGGGGAAGTCATCAATCGATCTGGGGAGTCATCAACTCGAAAGTCTGAAGGACGCAAAGCAGGGGAGATCGGCATGGATTGACCATAAGAGAGCAAGGAGCTGCAGGGGTGGGGTGAACACAAGCCAAGTTGTCCCATCTTAAGACATAGGAAGAATGAAAGCACTGGACAGCCAAACAGCAGATGTTTGGGAAGAGGCTTCTCCTGCTGCAGGGCTGTCTTGCCCTGACCCAGGCCCATCTTGGGAAACCGGGATGAGATTGAAGCCAGGTGACATACGGGGAGTGGTGGTCAGACGTGGTCATGGGTTTCCATATCTGGGCCTGGTTCCGTTCAGTTGCATTTCTGAAAAAGAACCTTCAGCCACAAGGGTCCCGGGGTGAGCCTGACAGGCAGGCGGTCTGACCTAGTGACCACGAGATCAGCCTGCAGTGCCTTCCTGGCTCGAAGTCTTGACTTCACCCCTTACGGAGGCTCTAAACAGAGGTCCCTACTCAACATCCCGACATTGAGACGATGGGGTTTCCATCTTCTCAATGGGGACAGTATACACATCAGAAAGTTGTCTGCAAAATTAAATCCAGGAAGTGCACGTGAAGCTCTTAGAACGGTTCCTGACACATAACAAGCACTCAGTTACCACCACTGGCTGTTACTTGAGCTATTATGAGAGCTGTTTATTTCATGGGCCTGAATAATGTGGAATCACCTGCCATGCACATGCCCATTTTTTAGAGATGATATTAATAACCACCTCTTACCATGCCTGACATCGTGCAGAGTATTTTTAATATATTCCCCCAGTGAATAGTTATTGAATTATTAAAGAGCTCAGAGTAAGATAACATTGTCCCTATCCTATAGATGAAGAATGTGAATGACTGAACGGCTTGGCCAAAGTCATAGCACAGGTAAGTAGCCATTTCAATGGGGATGGAGTTGTGGACCGGTAACCGAATACCTAATATGGCTTAACCAGTAATGATACAGAACCAGTTTGAAAGTAGGAAGTTCTAGGATTGGTTCTATGGCTCCACAATGTCTTTAAAAACATGGGTTCCTTCTATCCTTTGGCTTTCCCATCTTTGGCATGCTGGATTTTCACCCTTTTATTTGTTACCTCATGGATATATAAGTAGCTGCCACAGTTCCAGGCATGACATCCTCAACCCAATGTCTTAAAAAATGGAGGAAGTTCCCAGCAAAAGCTTTCCTCCAAACGAACGTCTGTATTTTGATTCCCTACCTTAGCATACATTGCACTGGCCAGAAGTTGTCACATCCTTACCCCTGGACAAATTGTTGTTGAAAAAAAAAATGGGAGTACTGTTTTAGACTGATAATGATCAAATACTTTGTGGGTATGGTAGTTGCCAACCTTGCCTGAGATCATGGGGAAAAGGGTGGAGAAATGGGAAATAACCCTGAGGTCGGTAATGACCAGAGTCTGACTCATTGAATCTGGGTGCAGAATTATTCTGTCTCTGAAGCAGCGAGTTCCTTTTTTTGTATGTAAGGGCCTGGAGGGAAAATTACATAATAAAATAATCAGACTGTATGGTAACCTCATCAATCAACCTTTCGATTGCCAATGGTTTTCTTGCTGGGCCTCTACAAATGGTAAGTGGTGTCAACTCATAAATCCTAGGCCAGAGTCCATTCTTCAAAACATAACTATTTCGGTAGGTGAAAAAAAAAAAAAAAAAAAAGGCTGACGTGGGCGATACTTCTAGAGAGTCCCATTAGCTTTGAAGTCAGGCCAAGAAATTGGCTTTCAGCAGCCAAGGAAAATCCACCGATTTCCAGTGTGGAAATCCAGAAGGATTTGAGCTGAGTGAGGAGCTAATTTGCATATACAGACATAGAATTTGATTTTTGTCCGGATAGATTTCCGATCTCCTTCCAGCCAAGGCTTTGGAAGAAGTCGCTCCTTCTTTAGAATATATAACTGCATCTGCACATTTTAATTTGGGGCATGATGGATGCGGTGAAAATCAGATGTGTGCTATACTTCAGCGTGGATTGGCTTGACTTCATTAAGGGATATTATACTTTGCCTGAAGATGGCTAGTGCATTTAAGACAGAGAATACACATTTCAGCAAGTTTCCACTTTTTGCCTCAAAGATTATACCATCCTTACTCTTCGCATTTGGATTATACAGTTTTCACTAGAACTGCGAGTTCTGGAGACTGATTTACAGCAAAACAGATTTCTTCCACCTAAACTTCACCCATAATACAAAAATATTGATATTAACAGTTTTTACTTTAGAATCTCTTTAAGATGCTGTCTGATTTAATTTATAACACGATTATTTGATTACCAAGACTGGGCGAAGATTTTATTTTTCAACCCAGGGACTATTCTCCTTCGTTCTCTTCATGGAACCCCCATTTTGCTTTGGGGGAACAATACACCCTAACCGTAAGACTGCATAACTGGGTCGAAGTTGCTTGAGCAGATCTAAGCCAATCCACATGGTCTAGCTCATTGGCCATATGAGTTTAGGGATGGGAATATGTGGCAGAATGTATTATTTTCCCAATTTTTCACTCTGGCTTCCTGTACAGCGCTTATAGATCTGTGCCCGTTGTTGTGTGACGTGCTTTGGCAAATGCACCGTGAGCAGATGTGATGGAAAGCCGGACTGAGCGGAAGGTCTCAGAGCCCTTGCA
This sequence comes from Puma concolor, assembly GCF_028749965.1. NCBI lineage: Eukaryota > Metazoa > Chordata > Mammalia > Carnivora > Felidae > Puma > Puma concolor. Next base: position 132,947,628 of record NC_141669.1, read on the forward strand.
TGGTTCACCCCCGGCACTGTCTTCCCTTGGTCACTACAATTGCACACCCTTGTTGAAGGGGCTGTTTTTCTCAGTCTAGATCTCAGCAGGAAGAAGCCACATGGATCAGCCACAGAGAACCCACAGCTGCCACATAGCCTGGAGGAGGAAAACAAGAATCCTTGCTATTGAAAGCCACTGCAGTATGGGGCTTCGATTTTGCACCAAAATCTGGCCAAAGCTGATTAATAGAGCACGTGAATCCGCGTAGGTCCATGAAGGAGAACAGATTCGAGGACAGGCAGAGTTTGTACCGGACCAATCTCTCCTTTGCTCAGAACTGGGCGACGTGACATCGGAAGGTGGAAATGTAGGCAGGCCAGGAAGCCTGAGCCACAGGAAAGCCCCGAATCAAGACTCATTTAAAACCAATTCTGCTTCCCAGTGATGAGTGCCAATAAATTCCTTTTTAAAAACAAATCCAGATTGGGTTGGGTTTTCTTTCACTTGCAACCATGAGGTTACTTCCTAAGAGAGGTAAAAAACAGAAGTACCTATTTCCTTGATGGTATAGGTCATTGGGAGGGAAAGATTTTTTCCCCCATTAGCTAGCACATTAATTGAATTAAGCAAGGGCCAAAATATTCTCAGATGACAGAGGAATGATTCTTTAGTTTCTGCAGCAGATTTTATGTCTGATAGGACCCGAAGCACATTCTAGGAAAAGTGCTAAACTTCCACAGGTTTTTAAAAAAGCAAAACAAAACAAAAACGAACCATATTCTAGCCAGACGTCGCTAGATAAGACTCTTATAGTATGGTTAATCACACTTAATAGTTCTGTTTTGAACTGTACGTTGTTTTGATTAATGCCATCTCCCTTATTTGGGAGGAGGAAATTAAACTAATTATTTCATGCATGCCTTCACTCGACGTGGGCACTTAGGGATGTGTAATTGCTCGAGGAAATACAATCTCTGATCACTGGGAGCACTCACTCTACGCTGCCATTGAAGCGGGGAGGCAGCCACAGGTGATATGCACATGAATGAGTGTGGTTGTATTCTAATAAAACTTTATTCATAAACAGTAAAATGTGAAGTTGGTGACATTTTTATGCACCACCCCCCCACAAATATTATTCTTTCAATTATTTCAATGATTCAAAATGTAAAAACCAGGGCGCCTGGGTGGCTCAGTCGGTTAAGCGTCCAACTTCGGCTCAGGTCATGATCTCGTGGTTTGTGAGCTCGAGCCCCGCGTCGGGCTCTGTGCTGACAGCTCGGAGCCTGGACCCTGCTTCGGATTCTGTGTCTCCCTCTCTCTCTGCCCCTCCCTTGCTCTTGTTCGGTCTCTCTCTGTCTCTCAATAATAAAGAAACGTTAAAAAAAAAAATCCAAATGTAAAAACCAATTTTAGCTTGTGGGCCCTACGGCGATGGGCTGGAATTGGCTTGTGAGCTGCTGTTTGCTGACCCCTGAATTACTGAATGCTTTCTGTGTTTTGGGCACTGAAACAAGCACGTTAAATGCATTGTTTGCTTAATTCTTGCAAGAACCCTAAGGGGTGGGTAATATCATTGTGGGCATTTAAGAGATGAGTAAACTGAGGTCCAAGAGGGGGCAGAGTCTGGGGATAAAGGGCCCAAGACACACTGCTTTTAGCCTCATCCCTCCAACTAACAGGCAGACAAAGAAATGCTGGAGCTTAAAAACAGAAATGTTCTTTTGAGGGCTAAGTAACCTAAAGCCATTTTGATAATGCATCTTCATTTTCTTGAGAAAATATTTTGCTTTCTTTGATACCTTCATCAGCTTTTCTGTTCTCTTTTGGCATCAGTAATTTGACTTTAGTTTACGTTTATATTTCTGTTCCGAATTTCACATTAGAAAAGGAAATACTTCCTCTTTGTCAGAGGTCAACCCTGCGTTGATGCGGGGTTCCTCGAACAGGTAATGGCACACAAACATCCAAAAAGAAGTTTCTCTCCAAAAAACTCAGAACCTCAATGCTAACTGATGCCCCAGGGTTAACCTGCAGCTTTTAAATGTAAAGTTCATGGAGGAAAAGACTCGCACTGTTCCTCCTCACAGGTTGCTGAACTAGAGGCTTTGGCTCCGTAGAAAATAGCTGGTAAATTCATGAGAATTTTTTGGAATTATGAAAGATCTGGGCTTTGCTGAGCTCGTAAGTTTGACTCATAAGAGAAGGGGAAGAAAGAAAGACAGAAAGAAAGAAAGAGAAAGAAGAAAGGAAGAAAGAAAGAGAGGGAAGGAAGAAAGAAAGAGAAGGAAGGAAGAAAAGAAGGAAGGAAGAAAGGAGAGGTGGGGGGAGGGAGGAAGGGAGGGAGGGAGGAAGGAAGGAAGGAAGAGGGAGGGGGGAGGGAAAGAAAAACAATTACAATAACAAAAAAGCAGATTTGAAAGACCTTTCTCCTAGCAAGAATTGTAACAACCATTCTGATTTCCATCCCACATCACAGACAACATTTCTGGAACAGACTTGGATTTTCAACATCAGTTCAATGCCAGCAATTAAATAAAAATGAAAACACAAGCTCTCTCCAAGGCTAGCAAACAAGAGACACCTAGAAAGAGCCAAACATATTTTGCTTTGGCAAAACGATAATGATCAGTTTCTATCTTAAGGAGCTGTGAACTCGCTTATCCTCACTTGTAAAATTTTCCAAGACTGTACTCCATTCAGAGCAGAAAGCTGCTGACTCATGAGGACAATTGATTAATCTCCCTGGAAGATGTTTTTGGAAAACTGCATTTTTGCGGTGCCTCTATGGAGCCATCCCCTTTAGACGTGAACGCACAGTCTGGAGGGTTTGGACAGTGAGGTCCAGCCTATGTCTCCCAGGTGTAGACCCAAGGAGTCGGTTCTCCCGCCCAAGAACAACAGTCTTAGCATCAAGTGCAGCAAGATGCTCTCATGCTTGACGCACCTATCTGTCCTGGGTACCGCCCACAGTTAGTAGAGAATCTGGGTTGCCATGGAAACAGAGAGCGATCAAGGTAGAAGAAGCGCAGGGGGCAGCATCATTGCCCCTTAAGGAAATGGAAGGATGGTCTTAAGTGTGATAGACTCTTTCAGCCCCTGGATGATGACAAATTATAAAAACGCATGCTCTGACTTTGTGATTTCGTTTGTGCTGATTTCATAGGCATTGCAAATATTCACCCAATGTTATTCCCCACTGGTCCCTAATCACATGAAAGGCTGAAAGAGTCTACGGCAGATGGGAGACACTTGGGGCAATGCAAGAACACAGGACCCCAGAGCTGAAATGCCCAATGGTCCAGCATGCGGAAGATGAGAATGAAATGGTTCTGCCATTTAATGCATAACTTACATTCTCCTCTGCACCTGCGGGGACTGAATCCTCTTTAACTGACTAAAGGGAAGATAAAAACAAAAGTAAGAGTCAGAATGTTACCAAAAAATGGAGAGTTCTTTGGGCCAACAGCCCTCTGGTGCCATTCTTGGACACTGAATTGCTCACGCACACCTGGTTCCAAAGAGAACTTGAGAGAGACTCATGCGGGATCACACGGTACAGCAAGATGATAAATAGTTATGTATTTGAAAATGCAACGAAGGGAAAATAAATACCCAGACGCGGCCAGGACACGAATGGAGTGGGGGAGAAGCGTTGCTACAGAAAACACAGACCCCAGCCTCGGCTGTGGGTCAGCGACACGTCTGCCTTAACATTTTCTGCTTGTTGATGAAAATCACACAAGACACAGTCGCTGTCAGGTAAAAACAGTGCTGTCAAAGGTCGAGGCCACCATTACATGATGACCGTTTGCGAAGCTTCAACTTTGGAGATGATCTTTGCAGTTGTTCTTAAATTTGGCAGGGAGGGGTTGTGGAGGGGTGATGTTCGCAGACCGCTTTGAGACCCGCTTGGCAGATCTGGACTCTCTTTCCAGAAAAATAAACACGAACCAAATATTTTGCCCATCATTTTAGGGTGTTCATAGCTGGATGTCAGGCTAAGAACTCTTCCCTACGTTCATTTTGTTCTAAGTCCTGTGCTTATTTTTACCTTTAAACTATGCAGGAGGGGGGGAGAAAGGAATCGACCTTCCCAAATACGTCTCCCTGTGCCGTGGACACGGATCGTACACCTGCATCTACCTTGTATGTGCAGGGGCTTTGTACACACCATCGCACCGAAAGTGGCCCCAGGCGGTCAGGAGGGTGATCGTCATTTATGTAGACAGAAATGGAGACACAGGGAGGCGAAGTCACTTGTTCAAGGTGGTACAGCTAGGGAGCGGTCGAAGTGGTTCCAAGAGCCAAGTTCCAAGACCCTCAGACCTCAAGGGTCTGAGTCACGCTTTGTAGTAGCTGTGTGAGCTTCCTTCTCCACGCCCAGATTTGCTTTCTCTCTAGATGACATGTTCAGCTTGGGCCACATTTATCAACAGTAGCTCTACGGAACCCGTTCTGTGAGCCGAGCCTGGATCTCACATGTAACGTATACCTGCACCAGCGCTCAACACACAATGACAACTGGAGGCTTCAGGCGGTGTCCCCCTTTCCTCCTCACGTTTCCCACCGAGCAGAAAGCCCACGGGCAGAGCAACCAGCAGCACCGAATTGCAGTTCGCTCTTTCCCACAGCCAGGGGGTCCGGTGTGATAGATGGAAGACGAGAATGAAAACTGGACGGTGCTGCTGATGCAACGGCTCACTTCAAAGCAGACGACAGGGGCTCTTTCGGCACAAGTCCCATTTCTGCAGGCCGGGAGGTGCTCGTTGGGTTCCCAAGCTCTCCGGTGAGAAGAACACAAGAGGGTGTGGGGCTAATCGGGAGCCACATGGAGCGCAGGACTCCCATTCAAATCTCAAACTAGAAACTTCTCGTCTCCTTCAATGAACTGGGCATCTGGCTGTTATCCGCTGAGCCTACGGACTGTCCAGCCTCCTTCACAATCCCAACCAAAACCCACTTTGAAACTAAAGGATCCTGCTTGGGCATTTATATTGCTGAGAACGAGGGCCTAAACAGCTCCTGAACTCATCAGTATAAACTCGCACAGCAAAGGATCCCGTCCTTTGAAGAGCACATTCGTGAAAGGATGTTTCTTTAAAATCCCGTCACATGGTAGCACTTAAGCCAACAGACATCCCGTGGCTAGCAGGTCTTCTGGAAGCATCATTTTGATCATGTGACAGCTGTTCTGAGTTCACTGGTTTCACAGTGGCCCTAAGACCTTTCCTCAAGCTTAGACGTTTCGGCCCGCCTTTCAAGTGCTTCCATAATTGTCCGGCCATATGCCAGACTCTCTTAACCAGGATTCCCGTGGGTTCTGGGATCAAATGCAGGCATCTGTGTTTGAAGCAGATAACTCAGAGGATCCAGAGGATTTTCAAAGTCCTCTCAGTCTGTTTTGACCTACACCGACTGCTCCCTTTTCTAAACACCCACAGCATTTGTAACCTGCACCCCACACATTAACACCGGATTCCAACATCATCGTTTTGGAACAGGGCCAGTCACTTTGCATTCGTTCTCCGACTCAGTCCTCCCACTAACCACAGAAGGTAGATGCCACGGTCTGTCCCCAGAGCTGAGGAAAGTGAAGCATGGGGGATTCAAGTCACCCCATCACATTCAAACGGCCAGTAACTGTCAGAGCTGAGATTTGATGATGTGTCTCTTTGACTTCAGGGCTCCCATTATTTTTCCGACACCATCGTTCCTCTCCTCCAAAGGAAAGCAGGAAAAGCTGCTTTCCGGGCTAAGAACTCTTCCCTATGTTCATTTTGTTCTAAGTCCTGTGCTTGTTTTTACCTTTACACTATGCAGGAGGAGGGGAGAAAGGAATCGACCTTCCCAAATACGTCTTCTTGCGCCGTGGACACGGATTGTATACCTGCATCTACCTTCAAATACCCATTTGAAGATATTTCAAATGTAACATTTATTAATGGTGCACGTGCACACACACTTGCGGGTGCAGGCATGTGTATGTGCCTTGTTCCCCCAAATGGACTTTAGGTGTTTCGACAGCAGTACAAATGAGCCTTAGTCTTGTTTTGTGCCTTTTGTTGGCATCAAACGCCACACATGGATGTTTAGATCATCACCAGCAACTGTTCATACCTGAAGAAATGATAAAACTGTTCGTGGAGCCCTTACTATGTCCGAGGGTCTCTCTGGGTACAGTTATTGGACTGTCACAACAACACAGTGAGATGAACATGTCCCTACTTACACAAAGGAAAACAGAGGCTTTCGGTGGTCAAGCAATTTGTCCAAACTTTCTGATTCTGTCTGTTATGCAAGACTTGCCACATACAAGAAATTTTCAAGATCATCTATTTCCTTTCAAGATCAACCCTTTCCTTCAACAGATGAGGAAAAAGAAACTCAAAGAGGCTGAGTAACTTTTGGGAGGTCACAGAACAAATGGTATACCAAAGACCCCAGAACAATAAAGGGCATAGGTAGTCCAGTCACTGGACTCGAAGCAGTTTTTGGCAAATACGACATCATTTGAACTTAATTTTCTCAAAGGTTATTTTTGTTATTTTTGTTTTATAATAAGAATGACTTTCGCAATCAAGCCTATAAATCAAAATAACTTATAATCTCGTATCCACAGCGTGTTAGGGGAGAATTTTATTTCTGATGTTCATATTGTGGACGCACACACTTCAAAGTCAGTTTGCGTAAAAGCTTCTCAGTTACAAGAGGAGAAGAAAGAGAGCTTGGGTTAGCGGAAATATCAAAATTCTCTAGCATTCCTCTTTGTTTCTTTTCCAAAAATTTTTACAACAGTGATTTTATAATCAAGTGTTTTCTAATTTGAAGAAAACAAAGGTCTTCATTTTGTTTTCTACTAAAACATACATCCCCCCATGAGATTTTCAGCTACACAAGGGGATCAGTCTGTTCGCTCTATCTTTTCAATGCCTTAGCACCCAGCACTTAGCACAAAAAAACTCAGCACAAAGAAAGAAGCTAAAAATACTCTTGCATGAGTGAATCTCGCCTGTATTTTACGTTCATCTAGAGATGTCTTCCTGATTAGGTGGAAGAAAGAAAAACAAGATTTACCGGTGACTGGGTTTTAGTGTCTCTTCATTATTTTTATAATCTACTCAAGAAATAAAGCCAGATAATCGAGGAAAAGGAAAAAAACCAATGAGACTGACCTATATGAAATCTGATCATTAGGGGGATGAATGTCAACTGGTCCTGTTTTTTCTTCAATGGAAATAGCTTGAGTTTCAAAGAGGAACCAATATATCCCTCAGAGACCCCAAAGATAAGGAAAAATAAAGTATTTGAGGCTCAGTAGCTTAGCAACTTCTCCAAACTGGAGGGTATAGAAAGAGGAAGTGTGTCCCCTCCTGAACACGCAGGAGATAAATGACATAGGTCAGAAGGACAATTCATTGGCCACTTTTTTTTGAAAGTTTATTCATTTATTTTGAAAGAGAGAGGGCGTGTGCATGAGCAGGGGAAGAACGGAGAGAGAGGGAGGGAGAGAATCCCAAGCAGGCTCTGTGCTGACAGTGCACAGCCTGACACAGGGCTTGATCCCACAAACTGTGAGATCGTGACCAGGGCTGAGATCAAGAGTCAGAGGCTCAACTGACTGAGCCACCCAGGCCCCTGTCATCGGCCACTTTTGTGCTAGGCGTGGTGTTAGGGGGTTTGCGGGCATTCTTTTTATCTAGTCTTCATTTCTCCGTCTAGATACCCTTATTATTTGCATTTTATGAATTTTGAAACTGAGGCTGCTCATCCAGGCTCATCGGACCCAGAGTCAGATCTGTCTGCGCCAATCAGCGTTCCTCAGACTTCCATCACTTGCCAGCCTCCTGCATGGTCTTGGCCACATTTCATGTACCTTCTGCGGCAGCCACGGAGTGTGCCGTTTCCCTGCTGGGAGAGCTTCCCACCCACACCTCTTCGGCATCCACTACCGAGTTAATGTTGAGGCCACGCTCCCAGGCAATGACTGAGCACGGCAGGGTACTGGGCCATTCTTGCTCAACATACGACTCCTCGTGGGCAAGCTCTGCTCTGGGATTTCCCGTTGGCTCAGAGCCACCCTGAGTCCATGGCTTTTCTGACCTTCTCCGCCTTCCTTCCCTGTCTCTCTTCTCCCGTGTCAGACCCTCACTATGGTGTGAAGTCTCTCTCTACCTACTCCTATCCCCTGTCCTTTATCCTTCATGCCGCTTGCCTCCAATAAATCTACTGCACATCAATTCTGTCTCAGTGTCGCTCCTTGAAGGATCCAAATTTATGATCAGGTAACAGTTCCTTTTTAATAGGATTGCTTCTTAAGCTAAACATCTACAGTCTCACCTTGAACAACATATATATTAAATCTTGAGTTTAATGTGCTGGCTCAATTTTTCTAATGCACTTTAAATGTGTATAGTTGTTTAAATAAAAATGTTTGAGTACGGGTTGCCTAAGTCATCTTCCTGGCCACCAAACTGCACATCTGATTCACTCGGGAACTGTTGCCTGCCTTGTATTGGTGATAAAAGTTTTTTTGAAAGTAAGTAATTGGCGGTTGGGAAGGAAGGAGACCAGAACAGGATGCCAAATGACATCACCCAAAGTTTTCATTAAGTATTAGAGTTTGTGTTTTGGGCAGGACCCAGAAGAAAGATATCTGTGCAACAGAAAACAAACAGGGAAGAGTTCCAGAAATCCAGCTGGATTCTGGACCAAAGAATACAACGAACACCACAGGGGCATCTGTATTAATCACCTGCCTTGTATTGCGTGCCAAGTTTTGCACGTTTTGCGTGGATGTTTTGATGAAATTACTAATTAGATCTTTTTCAGCTCTATGAATTATATTCCACTTTCTCACCCACGGCTTCTTGCTCATCTTTTGGCCACACTTAAAAGAGGCAAGAGTTCTGAACATGTGTGGCAGCTGGGGTTTGCTCAACAACGATGATCAAGGAATAGCTCTCAGACTGACTCAGCCCCACCCACCACACTCCCTTGCACGCCACCTTAATTCTAGAGGGAAAAAGATCGGACGGTGGTGTGAATGCCCCTATCACAGAGCACGCTGTGTGCCCTGCCCTGGTGGAGAATTGTGGACACCTTGGTTTTCTAAAAGGAGAGTGAGCCTTAGTGGTTCCTAATGACAGATTATATCTTGCAGGGAAAGAGGGAGGGAGCCCAGAGGTGGTTCAGCTCGCTGGAGTGAGAGTGCTCGGAGGAATCCAGGAAGAAGCCAGACTACTAAGCCATTTTAGTAAGAAGATGAAGTCACGAAATACCACAACTGTCTGTCATGAGCCGGAATAACTCCAAGAATGAAAAAATCTGCTTGTTTATTTCCTTTCCTTTCCCGTGAAACATATGCACATGACACGATAGGCATTTCATTCTTCCCAGGAGTAAATTACAAGTCTTCAACTCAATGGCTAATTGAGTCATTTGGGAGAAGAAAAATAAACTGCGTGCTTTGTGAGCACATGAATTGGCCCAGTTGAAATAGTTTCTCAAGTCTTCCGAGCCCCAAAGTCTCCCCAAGTCTTGAAAATAGAACTTACCTTTTTCCAGAACAGTTTGCTCAGAGGCAGAGAGGTGGGTGCCCCCTTTTCCTTGGGGGCTTCCTTCGCTGTTTCAGAGGATGTAGGATTCTTGGCCGTCCCTCTGGTCTCCTGGGATATAAAGTTAGCTTTGTCTGACTGGACGTCAGGTGACGGGACAGGTGGCTTTTCCGCACCCTATAGAGTAAAAAAAGAAGTAAAAATTAAAGTGATGTCAGGATTCCAAAAGCGAAAGGGCTCTTTTTTATAAATACAGGCTGGGGTTATGCATGTTAGTTTTCTTTTTCACAATTTTCTGTGCTTGCAAATATTCTATGTGAATGTGGATTTGTGTTAAAATTTTGGAAGAAGTCAAGTTATTTTCCTTTTGCAAAAAACTATATTATGTTCTTGTAAGTCATTAGGGATCAGGGTGCTCGTAGGAGGCACTTTGCTGTTAGAATGTTGTTAGTTCATATCGAGTGGCCTTCAAGTGGTTTTGATCATGTTCCCACCAGTAAAAACATCTTGAAGAGGCACCTCCAATACATCCGTGTTCCTATTATAAACGTATATTATTTCACTCGTCCAAATTAGACATTAAAGGAGGTATAAGGGACATAAGGAAAGTATAGGTATAAGGGACATAATCTCCAACTTGCAGCTTTTAATAAAACTTAACTTTTACGAAAAGGTACCTGTGCCAGGCACTGCTCTAAGGGATCGAATGTACTAACAATAGCTCTACGAGGAAGGAACTAATTACTATGTTCATTTTACAGTGAAGGAAATGTTGGTCCCAGGTTGTTATAAAAAAAAACTTCCCTACGACTACACTAATAAGGGGGCAGAGTTGACATCAAAATCCAGGGAGTCTGATACCCACACCCAAACTCTTACCAGCTCCCCTATAATACCCTGCCTCTAATGAACTAAGGTCTCCCCACTCCCTGTGCTATCGTATGCAGCCAGGGAGAAAATGTCTAAAAAAAAGCTTCATGGCCAGAAGGTGAGAATGACAAAAAAATTGAGAAACACATCTACACCCATCAGTTTCATTGGGAAACTGATGGGTACTCTTTTTCTCTTTACACTGGGAAAGTACCCAGAGACCCTTGAAAAAAACATTGCAAGAGGATAACTCTATTATATATAGAATAATATAACTGTAGTATATTTGTGTAATTGTTCGTTGAATAGGCACCTCCCTGGCCAGACCATGAGCTCTGAGGGTAAGAGCCATTGCTTTGGTCAGCATTATATCCCTAGCTCCCATCAGGCCCAGTGTCTGGCATAAGATAGGCATTAAATAAATAGCTAAATAATTGTCTAGAAAGGACTAGAGAGCAACGCCTACACGGGATCCTGTTATGTTGTGTTTCTACCCACCCTGCCCCCCATTACTGGGCTATGGGGTCATAGGCTACCAGTAGTCTTTTCTCCTTGCCCACCCATCTCCTCACTTCCCAACGAAGTGCCCCAGATGGTGTTCTGCCAGCATAAACTGAATTAATACTCTGTCTGCATTATGGAAGAGATTACAAAAATTCTGTGTTTTTTGGAGTCAATCTCCTGGATGGATTCAGATATGCCAAATACAGCAAACACTCTCAGTAATGAGAATATAAGATACCCTGTCCATTTGCATTTCAGATCAACAAAGAAAAATTCTGAGGCATCGGAACATAGGTCCCCGGGACATATTTATCTTTATACTAAAAAATTATTTGCTGTTTATCTGAAATTTGAATTTGGCGGAGTATCTGTAGGTTATCTGGCAACCCCACGTATGAAATTCTAACATTAGATTTGGAGATTGCATTTCAGATGACCTTACCTTCTTCCCTAATATGTCTTCACATTTGGGTGTGGGAGAGGAGAAGGGTTAGTAAGATATAAACATTACACTGAAGTGGAAAACAATGACCGTATGGCAGAGCTTATGAATTAAATGAGCCAGCTACTAAAATTTTAGCTGCCCTGCAGAGAGGGCAGACATCAGGAAAACCTGAGTGGGGAGAGGAGCATTCCTGGGCATGGCAAAAAAAGTCCTAAAACAATGCCTTGCTTTGTGTGCATGTTGTCATGTTCAATGTTAGAAGAACATGTGAAAAAGTTTGATTCTGAAGCATAGCATGTGACGAAGCCAAGAGAAAAAGATCCCGATTCAGCAAAGCAAAGCTGACGCTCTTATTATTTATAACAATAAGCTTATTTCGCTTATTAACTCCTGGCCTCCCTACTTTTTTAAACCAAGAAAAAAAATGTTTAAGAAAATTCTTCTTATAGAAAGAAAAATTGAGATACAGAGAAATGAGCCTAGGAGTTGATCACGACTGGTAACCACTGCATTTTTTTTTTTTAATAGCAAAACCAGAAGACGATGTTTAATCCCTGAATTTGCTTGGATTTCCTCTTTTCTGTCCTGGGTTCCAACGAAATTGAGGGTGAGTGGCACAGCTCCTATAATCATGCCACAATCTGGCTGGTTGGTCTTAATGGCCCTATTTCTCTTTCTGTTTGGATGACAAACGAAGAAAAAGGAGGCAAAAGCCAGTAAGTTCTACCAAACTCCTGCAAAAATGAGAATTGAGAACATTTGAGAATTGTCTCCTACTTTTACACAAAAAATAGACTGAACGTAACTCAAGGCAAAATCTTTCAGTCCTTGTGTTGGCATTACAGAATCCCAGGAAGGGGCACCTCTTCTTGCCAGTATTTCCCGAATCCTATCTTTGCCCGAAATGCAAGGCAGTGGCAGGATGTGAGACCAATGATCGGGGGAGAAACCTTAGGAATACTGAACTTGGGTGGTCCCCTTTGTGTGGAGGAAAGAGATTCTGGAGACATGAAACTTTGCTGTGCATGAAATGAATTTCCTAATGAAATGCAGACATGAGGGGGAAAGTCATACGTTTTGTAAACTTTCAGGGCCCCCTCCTCACAGAAGCTCCGGGTGGGAATTCGGCTGGATGGCTTTGCATAAGGTCTATGACACATTTCGCTAGCAATTACCAAATTGTCTCTCACATAGAGTAGCACCACTTTTTAATCTCCAACCCCCCCACCCGCCCCCCACCCCGTAATTTCTATCACTCCGCCCTCTCTGTCTTTACAAAACAAAATAAGCCTGTGTGGAAATTAAAGCGTGTCTTCATAACACGGTTTGCTTATGCAAATATAGATGCAGCCAGGAGATCTTTCTATGGAGCCTTTCTTTGCATACACCATCCTGGGACTCTAACATCCAGCTGGGGAAGGTTTTTTAACAAGTTCATTCAACCTAGTGGAGAATGGTTGATGTTTTAAACACATGTCCAACGAATGGATAAAGAAGATGTGGTTTATATATACAATGGAATACTACTTGGCAATGAGAAAGAATGAGATCCCGCCATTGGCAGCAACGTGGCTGGGACTGGAGGGTATTGTGCTGAGTGAAATGAGTCAGGCAGAGAAAGACAGAGACCGTATGTTTTCACTCCTGTGTGGATCTTGAGAAACGTAACAGAAGACCGTGGGGGAGGGGAACGGGGGAAAAGAAGTTACAGAGAGGGAGGGAGGCAAACCATAAGAGACTCTTGAGGACTGAGAACAAACTAAGGGTAGATGGGGGGTGGGGGAGAGGGGAAAGTGGGTGATGGGCAGGGAGGAGGGCACTTGTTGGGATGAGCACTGGGTGTTGTATGGAGACCAATCTGACAGTAAATTATATTTAAAAAAATAAAATAAAATAGATAGATAGATAAATAAATAAATAAATAAATAAATAAATAAATAAATAAAATAAACAATGTCCAAGCATGCTGGCCCAATTCAGGGATCTTAACTGGTGGTTTCAGACGAACGCTGGTGTCTTCCTAGAAATTGAGAGTGAAATCTTCACAACTAATTCTATGTTGTCCTCACTTTCCAAGGACATGGAGATAGAAATTGCTCTGCCTTCATTCATTGTTTCGTTCTGTCTGGGCTTTTATTTGGGCTCAGGATGAGCTTAGTTGATACTGAAAATGGAGGGAACAGGCCACAGAAAGATAACGTTATTTTCTTGAGGTTAGAAGAGTATTTCCCAAAGCGTAGGAAGCATACCATCGGTGGCATCACAGGTAATTTTAGGTTGCGCAGAGACGTAACGCTTAATAACATGAAAATGGCAAAAATACTTTTCTTTTTTCAACTCGCATTTAATCTTCCTGAGAACTTTCGGGGAAAAGCTCAGTCTGGTGCCGGTATATCTTTAACATTTTTCTATTGCTGGCAAATTGCATTTTAATGGAGCTAGAAAGGCATTGGATTCGGAGCTTAACACAAACAAGGTAGCTAGAAGGTCGTTATTTTTTAATTAGCCATATTAATGGTTACCTCTTTGTGAAAAATGACTCCAGTTTTCCATGTATGATGTAATAAAAGTTTTCTTTAAAGATACCTTTAAATAGGAATTGAGTCCATTTTAATGAAAAAGATCAACTGAACCGTGCTAAATCTGACAAAAATGATTACGATAGTATGCATACTTTCGACGTTTGGGAAACACGGAGTTAGAAGGATCATTCCAGAACCCTGGTCCACACTAGGAAGAAATGAGCCAGATGTTTATTTATAACTATGGAGATTTAAAATAATCATTGAAATTTGATTCACAAAATCTTTAATGCCCTCTAATGATCCCAATCATACAAAGCTGTCTTCCCTGAAGCAGGGCTGAGGGGACATAGGACATGGGACAGCCACCTGTACCATGTGGTGAAGACCAGGGTTCTTTCTTTTTTTTTTTTCTTTGTCATTTAACAAGATACAGACCTTATGCCTAAAGAATTTCCTAAAGGCGAATCCTAGCCTGGGGCTATGCAGGGGCTTTTTCTTGGTGGCTTTAGCTTGGATCTCACAGATCTTCTGCCCAGCTTGTCCATCACAGACACTTTCTGCTTTGGATGCCTTTTGGGCAACAGCGGTCACAGCTTAGAACTTTGTTTTTAGACAAAATCCATTTTTTCCCATTGTTTTTAAGTGCATTGAAACGCTTTGACAATTAACTGCCGAGACAGCACCCCCCCATCCCCAAACCAGAACATTCCCATCACGTAAATGACTCTCTTTTCTGAAACGCTCAGAGACAATGTGCTGCACAGTATATTCACAGTCTATTTCAAGCACACCTTAATTTTCATCAGGGCGACCTACTTAAATGACCCAGATTAACACGACTTGCTAAAGACAAGGACCAGACATTTAAGCTCCGACTATATGATATAAAATATTCAGATTTAAAAAAGATACACAGCCCCTACTTGACAGTTTTAAATATCTAAATGCTATTGTCACATGGGAAGGAAAAAAATACCTGAAGACACACAATTTATTTTTGCATCCGGAGTCAAGGCAAACACTGCCTTGAGTGGCTTCCTTTCTCCAAAAGATCTTTGATTCAGTATTAGAAACCTCAGGGAAGCAGGATCATCCGTAAAAATTTCAGCTGACTTCTAGACAAGCAGATCTCTCTGGCAAAAAAAGTGTCCACTGTGTGCCAGTCCACAGAGCCAGAGTGGGGGTGGGGTGGGGGGAGATTGGAACTGAAATAACCCAGCGACAACCATTCAGAATTGTTGACTCGAGTTACAAATGGCGGGGGATTTTGTGTGGGGCGTGTAGTGTGCTAAAAACTGTCTGGGCCAGATGGGAAGATGGACAAATGGTGTAGATGTTTCAAATGCAAGGATCCAAGAACTTCAGTAGAAAGGATGTTAAAAAGGCAGGTTTGTATAAAGGGATCTGTTTGTATCATAGACAACCTACATTCACAAAACTCTCTTTTGAGACTCGGTTCTACCAGCAGTGACCTTGACCTCTCTGGGCAGGGTAGTGAGATTTTATCAGCTATGTACGTGCAGTTGGGACCACATTCTGGGGGGGGAAGAGTCTTGGTGTATGAGCAGCGGAAGAGAATGAGCGCCATCGGGTCACTTGAGAAGCCACGCAATTCGCCCACATACCCCACTGTTTTTAGCCTATTGTGCTGACTATGTGACTTTAAACCATGCAAGACACAGAATCAAAAGAGAAACATTTGGATGCAACTATTCATTGAACTTGACCCTAGCTGACTTGCAGCAAATGACTAATTTTAAAAGAAATGCATGTAGATGACTCATATACATATATATATTTTTTCTAACATAAGAAGAACATTCTGGAAGGACCAATCAATACAATACAAATGCAATAGTGGTGGTTCAATATGTCCTGCAGCAATTATGGAAATCGTGATCACCTACATTTGAATAGAATTCCGTGGTTTACCAGGCATTGTCATATTTTCATTCAATGCTGGGGGATGGGGGGAGATGGAATTTTTGTTGTCCTGATTTGACAGATGTTGAAATTTGGATTCACATAGGTTAGGATCACATCATACAGCTACCACATAGCAGGACCGGAGCTCAAACGCAGGTCTTGAGATAAATTCCAGGATCCTTTTCACAACCTGGCCCCTTTGAAAATTGGTAACAGATGTATCGGGCTGGCCACGCCATTTATTTGGTCCCAGTGTCTTTCAAAGCAGTTATCAAAAGGAGGACCCAAGACACTTATCTGTCACCAAGTTAAACTTTCCTCCCGATTCCCGTGAAAGTTAAACCATGTGTTTCCATTAGGGATAATCAGTTCTGTCAAGTGTAAAGGAAAACATCTCTAGAAAGTAGTTGATCCAAACAAAATTTATTTTGAGGGGAATTGGTTGAATCTCTAGGAAGACGGGAAAAAACTCGGTCTCTCTAGGGCATCCTAATTCTAAACATTCCTTCCTTTGGCAAGTGTCCAATGGTGACTATTTCATTTCACCAAACAACTGCCTTCGTGGTGATTTATTCTTTTCAAATTACATGAAAGACACAGAATGTATTTTTTAGAAACCGGAAATATGGCAGCTTACTTCTACTTCCAATTGGGTCTCATTTCTTTCTCATTTCCAGTGGCTTCTCCATACTCTGTACCCTATTCCTATATTCCTTGGGTCTCTCTATACACAGCTAACAAGACTACATGATACATGGTTACCGGTATTCAGTTCTTACTTTATATAAGAAACTGGTTACTGTGACATTATATATCCAGAGTTAGCATATATTTCAAGCTTTCCACTAAAATTTTCATTAAAATATCATTGACATGAATGAAATGTTTTAAAGACAGTCTAACAGCACTTTTCAATCACTAAATATGTAGGTAAGTATACACGTGCCTACACACACATGCACACACACAAAACTCAGGACGCGAAACAGCAGATGCAAACCCAAATCCAACTCTACACCCAAACCCAAGCGTCACCCTTCAAACTACCTACCGTATCTTCCAGATCTTTTTTTGTTTCAGCTTTGTTAGGTGAAACCTTAAAATGCAAGAACACCAAATATTAAAAATCATAGCTAGCTCATTAGGTAGGGTGATTTGATTTCATAGATACATTTTTTTTGTCTTTGTTTTTTTTCTGGGGGATGGTGGTAAAATTCACTCTGCTGGTAAAGAATGTAATGAGAAGTCCTTTCCAGTAGAAAGGAGTTCTACCAAGTTCAGTAGAAAACCACGGACTTCTGGATAATTTCTAGGTATAGAAAAGCTAAAAAAGGGGCGCCTGGGTGGCGCAGTCGGTTAAGCGTCCGACTTCAGCCAGGTCACGATCTCGCGGTCCGTGAGTTCGAGCCCCGCGTCGGGCTCTGGGCTGATGGCTCGGAGCCTGGAGCCTGTTTCCGATTCTGTGTCTCCCTCTCTCTCTGCCCCTCCCCCGTTCATGCTCTGTCTCTCTCTGTCCCAAAAATAAATAAACGTTGAAAAAAAAAAAAAAAAAAGAAAAGCTAAAAAAATTAATATTTTATAATGAAATGTATCAGATCTTACACATTCACTAAGGGCTTGACCACATTCAAAACCGTCTCCTGGAAGGCCACGGATTTCCCATGAATTCTACCACCAATCCAAAGAAATGCACAACCCTTTGGTGTTTGTGGCACGTTCTGTTGACTTGTTTTACCTTTTGAAGTTACTCTAGGACTTTGGAAATAACTCGAACACACCTGCAGCTGTCTGTTTGATCATTCATTCATTCATTCAGCCCTCTTTTGCATGTCTGACATGTGACTGTCTGTGGCTTCCTTGAGGAATCAGAGATAAGCAAGCAATACAAGACACGGGTCCTTGCCTCTATGCAGTTAAAGTAGATTTAGATGTAACAAGATAGGGAATTATTTCTATAGTTTTATCTGCCATTTGGGCGGCAAAACTACGTCGATAGGTCCACAACTCAAGGAGCTATTTTCCAACTATGTTTATGATCAATGACCATAAGACATGAAACTACTGTAGAGTTCCATGACAACACAGCTCATGTCACACACAGTTTGGGCACCCAACGTTCATATCATGGTCCTCAGCTCTGAGGACAGCGTGATGTGACATGATCCCCTTGCAAGGCACCTCTTGTCCCCATTCTCCAGTGTTCCAGCTGCACTATCATGGCACCCCATTCAATACAATGACATCCAAGTACGTGTTATTCTTAGAATTAACCAAACTTTTGAGCAATGGGATTGAGGAAAGAGGGGGAGGAAAACACTTACCAGAGTTTTAAAGAAGCTCATGATGGAATTGCGATTCTCTGTTGTATCTGTTGCCTGGGGGTCCTCCTTTGCAACGTCCAGTTCCTCTGGGTCCCCGGGGAAAGAGCACCTCACAGTTGGGATCTCTTGTCCTTCCTTCCCCTTGCTGTCAACTATGTCCTAGGTGTCAAACAGAGTCGTCACAGTTTCCACTTGTTGAATGTGGACTCTCACAGCAATATTTTTGCTTCACACCCCTCTCTCCCTTACCCCCTAATTCCAGCCATACTTCTTCTGCCCACGGGGATGCAGAACAATCGGGAGCTTATGAGAATCACTCTTCCTTCCCCTCCTCTGCTTTCTAACATATTCAGCATTTGCAGTCAGTTGGAGGGACATTGTTTGGAGCCAGAGGGGAACAAACACAGCAGGGCACGTTGCATCCCCGAACAAAACCTCTTTTCTCCCAATTCTACAAAGAGGCTGTGTATGATGCCAATATTTCCCAACTTCGTGGTCACCTAGTCTAACGATCCGTACGTTAGCCCCAGAGACGCCTCCATTTGACTTCCCACAATCTCCACAGTAAGAATCATATCAGCTTTTTAAAAGTACCGTTGTTTTATTTTTTATTTTTTTAAAGTTTATTTATTTTGAAAGAGAGAGAGATTGAGCAGGAGAGGGTCAGAGAGAGAGAGAGAAAGAGAGAGAAGGAGAGAGGGAGAGAGAATCCCAAGCAGGCTCCGCACATTCAGCACAGAGCCCAATGTGGGGATCGAACTCATGAACCATGAGATGGTGACCTGAGCTGAAATCAAGAGTTGGATGTTCATCCGACTGAGCCACCCAGAGGCCCTTAGCCCTGTCCTCCTTTCCCCATCTCTACAGCCCTAGCCTAAGCCAGGTTACTTCAAACCCATTCATTCTTCAGGCTTGATCTCGAGTTTCCCTCCCCCTCCCCCCACCACTGACATCCCTCTGGGTCTTGCCGGCCACGACATCTGTTTCCTTCTCTGAGTTTCTGTGCCCCGTTCTCCTCTGCACTCACTTTGGACGCAGGTTATGTACGTAAGATTAGCCCAATGCCAGAGGCCGGGCCAGAATAGCCTGCATTAAAAATGGGGCTTTTGTGGGACAGCTATAAAAATACAAAAATACATTTTGATGAATATTTTAAAAGGTAATAATAACACACGTATCCTGCAAGGTTTGGCTCAGCCCCGGCACTCTTTCTAAATGGAGAGGTGCTTCTCGTGAAATGTCTCATAAAGAAGTGGAACTTCGTAAAACTAAAAGCAGATAAAAGCTATGGCCTTGACAAGCTTCTTGGGTTTTCTAGTTAATTCCAGGCAAAAACTGTTTTGCTTTGGAAGAGAGGCTCTTTTGAAAAAAAGAAAGAAAAAAACAGGTTTCACGTGAGTTGAATTTTTTTTTATTCTAAGGTATAATGTAGTGATACCAACATTATTTATTCAGTTGATAGGAAGGATGGTTGAAAATGTTGTTTATAGCGGATGAGTGGTAAGATACCTACAGGTACGGGGATTTCATGTTAGGTGCTACGCACGCGCACACAGAAAGTTATTGTTTTGGTGTGCTTTAAAAAAATATTATTCCTGGCACCAGATCTTTGGTACTGTGGATATTTTTCCTTAGGTGAAGCTGAGTGAAAAGAGATTAAAAAAAAAAAAAAGTTAGTTAACATACAGTGTAGTCTTGGTTCCAGGAGTAGAATCCAGTCACAAACAACACCCAGTGCTCATCCCAACAAGCACCCTCTTAATGCCCATCCCCCATTTAGCCCATCCCCCATGTCCCCTCCAGCAATCCCCAGTTTGTTCTCTGTATTTGAGAGTCTCTGATGGTCTTCCTCCCTCACTGTTTTTATCTTATTTTTCCTTCCCTTCTGTTATGTGCATCCACTGTGTTTCTTAAATTCCACAGACGAGCAAAATCATATGGTATTTGCCTTTCTCTGACTAATTTCGCTTAGTGTAATACCCTCTAGCTCCATCCACGTCTTTGCAAATGGCAAGATTTCATTCTTTTTGATTGCCAATTAATACTCCATTGTATATATATACCACATCTTCTTTACCCATTCATAGTTCCTCTCTAAATAACACCAGCATTCTTCACAGAGCTAGAACAAACAATCCTAAAATTTGTATGAACCGGAAAAGACCCCAAATAACCAAAGTCATGTTGACGAAGAAAACCAAAGCAGGAGGCATCACAATCCCAGACTTCAAGCTGTATTCCAAAGCTGTAATCATCAAGACAGGACGGTACTGGCACAAAAACACACACATAGATCAATGGAACAGGATAGAGAACCCAGAAATGGACCCACAAATACACGACCAACTAATCTTCGGCAAAGCAGGAAAGAGTATCCGATGGGAAAAAAAGATGGTCTCTTCAGCAAACGGTGCTGGGACAACTGGACAGCGACGTGCAGAAGAATAAAGAGAAAATTTTAAATAAAACTTGAAACAAAGAATATTATACCAATAATCCAACAGGTGTTTTGGGCGATGAGCCATTTTGAAAGTGGTACAAGGAATAAATCTAATTGAGAGGTGTCCCACTGGGTCTGACTTATGGCGCTGCCTAGGACAGAGTTATCTCGGTTCACTCATGCGCTACGTGGGGGAACTTGGACTGTGCCCAAGCTTCAGAGAGACCACGGAGGGTTAGCATGGGCTCTGGAGCTGGCAGTCCGGACACTCCCCACTCCACCAGATCTGTAGTTGCCTAAACCAGAAAAAATGAGCACAGTCAAGAAAGGACAATGGCACCAGCAAGGCAAAAAGACCAGAGCCCTTTTCTCTCAGTCCTTCCTCCCCGAACTCACACACCTGAGGACAGAGAAGTAAGAGAGAAAATCCTGTTCCTTCCAGATTACAAGTCCAAGGTGGCATCAGAGCTTGGCTCCAGAAAAGAGAATGGATATGAGTCCCGAATGGGACTGGACTTTTGAATCACTGCAAGGTTTGGGATCTATGACAGCATAAGAGTTAGGAAGGAAACTATTTATTGAACGTCTACCGGGTGCCTCAAATGGACACATTTGCTGGGAATACAGCCGTGAGGGAGACACACACAGCCGTGTTCTCAGACAGCTGACATTCCAGCAGGGAGGCAAAGCAAAACCCAACAAAAATACAGAGGGACCAATAAGTGAACTTCATGACTCAGGAAGTGAAGACTGCAAGAGAAAACATGAAGAAGATGAAAGAACAGAGGGTGAATTAGTCACTGGGTGAAATCCTCCAAGAAGGTTATGGGGGGGGTGGGGGAGGCATCTATTCTGCGGGGGGTGGGGGGTGCTGACCTCCAGGTTAGGTCAGGTGCTCTGAGCCCCTCTGGCCCCACAGCCCATGGGCTCCCAGTGCTCCTCACAGTAAGTGAAAGAGTCTGCATCTAGAAGGGTCTGCCAGCTCCCAGATGGGCTCTTCCTGCAGGGAGGAAGAGGCGATGATTCTTCTCCAGGGCTAGACACACAGAGAACACTTACTGAACTCCCTGGAAATAAAACGGAACACAGTGAAGTCAATGAAGGGGAAACGGATTGGTAGAAGGTCAAGTGGTGCTCATGGGTCGAGGTGGTCATCAGAGAAAGCCCGCCATGATGGCTACCCTCTGAGGAAGGCAGCAGATAGCCATTTGTACCTCCTTGCCCAGGACAGAGCAGTCTGAATGGAGGAGACACGGCTCAACAGAACTCCAGGGACGGAGGAGTCCTCCAGCTTTGTCCACGGCCCCATGGCGTCTTATCCAGACATCTCTGAAGATGCTTCCCTCCGCCTCCCCGATTTCCCCGGGGGCAGCAGTGTCTCAAGTCTTAGACAGCAGCTGAGAGATGAGACCCCGTAGACCCTCCTGCTCAGTGCGAGGAGATGGTTTGTCTGCCAGGGGCTCTTCCCCAGGGACAGCTTTATGGCCTTTCAAATTGAAATCCTTGGCTTGAACTTGAGCCCTTCTCTTCAAATAATTTTTTCTTCTTAGCTTGGCTTTTAAAACAAACATAACTCTGCTTCCAGAAAGATGGAGAATACGAATGTTTCCTTATCCTCCCAGTAAGCAAAATGGAAAAACCAATCCCTGGTTTCTCTCTGCCAGGTGGACAGGGGCAGGTAGACCAGCTACAGAATGGAGGAACCATATGGTGGGGAGTTCCCTGGGATTTCTTTTTGCCTCATAGATTCTAGACCTGGAAATGGAGCCAGCAACCTGGAAATACCAACAGTCACTGATCCCACCCCATCCCCCTCCAAAAAAAACCAAAAAACAAAAAAGAAAAATGCTTACAAGGAGGCAGAAAAACTAGATCGCACACACATTGCTTGCTGGTGGGCACATAAACTGATACAGCCTGTCTGGAAAAGGGTTTAGCAGTTTCTTACTCAATACACAGCTACAATACAACCTAACAACTGTACTCCTGGGTTTTTTCTCACCAGTAAAATGAAGACATATAGTCACAAAAAATATATGAAGACATATATTCACACTTTCCTCCACAGGAAAGTTTATAGCAACTTAGTTTGGAATAGCCCCAAACTGGAAACAACCAGATGTGTTTCGATGAATGAACCGTTAAAGACAATGTGGTCTATCTGTAGCATGGAAAGGTATTCAGCAATAAAAAAAGGAAGGAGAGAAACAGTATCAATTAATAGCGTCCATGACCTTGATGAGTATTCAGAGGATCCTGCCTGTCCCAAGAGTACACATACCATTCTAGAAATGACCTAACTATAGAAAGAGAGAGCAGATGAGTGGTTGCCAGAAGTTAACGGAAGGGTGGATACGGTAGGGAAGGGGATGTGCCTATAAGAGGGCAACATGACGTGTCCTTGTCTTGGTGGGAATGTTCTCCATGGGATTGTATCAATGTCAATATCCTGGTTGTGTTATTGTATCATAGTTTCACAAGATGTTACCACTGAGGGACCCTGGATGAAGGGATTTCTTTGTATTCCTTCTTACAACTACATATGAATCTATAATTTCAAGATTAAAAAATATAAGTATATTGTTTTAATGTTTATTTATTTTTGAGAGAGAGAGAGAGAGAGAGAGAGAGAGAGAGAGAGAGAGTGTGTGTGTGTGTGTGTGTGTGTGTGTGTGCATGAGAGGGGGAGGGGCAGAGAGAGACAGACACACAGAATCCAAGGGAGGCTCCAGTCTCTGGGCTGTCAGCACAGAGCCTGACGCGGGGCTCGAACTCACGAACCGTGAGATCATGACCTGAGCCAAAGTCAGATGCTTAATCAACTGAGCCACCCAGGCGCTCCAAGATTTAAAAATTTTAAAAAAGCATTGTAGGGTAGTTCTGGAAGAGTAAGAATGAAGAACCAATAAAAAGTCCAACAATTCTGGAATAGATCGATAAATTAGCATGTGGCATTAACATGTGAGATTAACCTCTAAGCTACATTAGCCTACATTTCTACATGTAGGAATTAACATACGTTCCATGTGATGGAATATTTTGCAGCCATGAATTCTTTGAGGAATGTATAATGAGGAAAAGAAATGCCTATGGAAATAATAAAAATGGCCAAGCTTTATGTGTCCAGCCCTAATAAGCTAGTTTAAAAGGCCCCATTTAGTTCTTACGATTTCATGAAGTATGTACTATACGCATTTTTTTTTTTACTGATGAAAAAATTGATGGATGACAACAATAAATAACTCGTGTATGGTCATAGAGTAGAGCTGGAGTTTGACTCGGAGCCCAAATTATTCCAGAAGCAAAAAACATGTAGGCTCTCTTCTACATTGCCTTAAACAACTCCCTTTCTTCCGGTGTTTACTTAAATATCTTTCTACCAAGGGTTTTCCTATTTTAGTTTCTTTCGTCTATTTCTTTTTCTTGCTATGCAACACGACTTCCCCAAAGATATGTGAGAATTTAGCGTAAGATAAAAATGACACCTCAGATCTCTTTGAAGTGAAGGATTCTTCAATAAGAGAGAGGGACAACGAGGTGGTCATCTGAAAACCAATTAACACGGTGTCCTAACTCAATCTTATAACAGGACAAAATCCAAATGGATAAAAACACTAGAAGAAAACACCAAAAAAAGTATATATTTTATAATTTTGCATTGAGAAGGCTTTTGTAACTATGACTCAAAATCCAGAAGCCATAAAAGGAAAGATTGAGATTAAAAAAAAAAAATCCAAATGTTTGAAAACATTCCATTGGGAGGCTGGTTTGGGAAGCAGGCACTGTTGTAAGTGATGATTGGAATATAAATTAATTCTGTCCTGATTGAGGGCAATTTGGCATTATCTATCAATATGTTTTTTAATTTTTTTAAATTTTTATTCATTTTTGAGAGACAGAGCGTGAGTCGGGGAGGGGCAGAGAGAGAGGGAGACACGGAATCCGAAGCTGGCTCCAGGCTCTGAGCTGTCAGCACAGAGCCCAACGTGGGGCTCAAGCCCACGAGCCACGAGATCATGACCTGAGCCGAAGTCGGACGTTCAACCGGCTGAGTCACTCAGGAGCCCCTACCAATAATTTTCAGAAGAACGGACTCTTTTCTCTAGCAATTCCACTTCTAAAAGTCACTTCACACACGTGTGAATACACAGAGGCATGAGGCCATTCACCGCAGTGAGGCAATTAGCCAATGTTCGGAAACCAGCCCAACGTCATTCCCAGCGTCCTGGTGAAATAGATCATCGCACAACCACACAGTGGATTACTACACAAGTGTTAGAAATGGGGAGGGTGTACAGATATTGATACAGTGTCGACTGGGGAAAAAAACGCGTGGAATAGAACAGACTGTGTATTATATTATTTTCTGTGTAAAGAAAAAGGAATAAGAATTTACGCTTGTATTTGCTTACGTACATCCAAAGAAACCCTGGAAGGATACATTCAAAAATGCACACAGCAGTTATCTACAGGAGTAGCGCCGGGACGCAAGCACAGCGTCTTACAACTTCTTATTTTGAGCCGGGTATGACCTATAACAGCCAAAATGAAAACATAGGCGACTAATACCAAATTAAAAAAACAAAAAACCAAA
Source organism: Puma concolor (assembly GCF_028749965.1). Classification (NCBI taxonomy): domain Eukaryota; kingdom Metazoa; phylum Chordata; class Mammalia; order Carnivora; family Felidae; genus Puma; species Puma concolor. The sequence goes on from NC_141669.1 coordinate 132,972,792, forward strand.
AACAAAACCCAAACACTCAGAGGGTGAAACTAAACACAGTTGGGAAGATGATGCCTCAAATATTGAGTTATTTGTGGAATGATCTGTGCTCCGAACTACGAATATGTCTTTGCTATTCTCATCAGGCCTCCAGATCATTCTCAGCACCAGACATTTTAGACCAAAGCACAAACGTCCCTCAGGAAATATCTGGAGACTTCTTTCATACAAACAGGTGTTCGTGCTGTCAGCTTGTTTTTTCATCCGTGTGGAAGAAGCCTAGGTTCCCCCCTTGCTGTTGCCTTCAAAGGGCAAACAGACAGGAACACTAGTTAAGTGATCACAATTTGTCATGTTGAAAAATAATGCCGCCTTATCATAATTTGATTGTCTATAATAAAACCCATATGGAACTTCTGGCACCTTCCTTCAACTGTAGATTGTCAACTGGATTTCAGCCTCTTTAAGCAAGGCCTACATCGTCAAAGTGAAAACATAAGGCAGAGGGGTCAAGGCCATAAAAGCCTTGTCTGGAGCTATTAGTGATAAATGTCTCCCTCTTCTAGCTTTACCTCTGACGGCGTGTCACTGGTTTCGGTTCGAATGCTGTACCTGGAATCGGCACTTAGTGCACAGTTTAACACAGGAAAATTTGTCTGGAAAACACCGAATGGTACAGAAACCCATTACTCCATTCCTTTCCATCTGTTAGAAATTTGAGCCACATGCTGCCTAGGATAAAAGGGAAAGGTCTCTTTCCTCTCCCACTTGGATGCCCCGACAGCACAAAGGGCATCGTGTGCCAGGCAGCAATGGTCTCCAGACCGTCTTCTTCTGAGAGCCCCGTCACCTGCATGGAGCCATTGTCAGATGGAGGGAGAAAAATAGAATGTGGTTAATTCTTGAAGGTAGAATTTATCTTCCCTTTTGCCTAAAAGGGAAAGCAAATGAATCAACAAGCAGGAAGGAACTGCAAAACCGAAGTCCACGGAAAACGTTTTTGTGGAACTTCAAATTTTCCTAAGCCAATCGGGGTACATATATATTACATATGTTATATACGTCTATATTGCATATATTATATACGTCTATGTCATATGCATTTCCTTTGTGTTACTAGGAAGCTCCAAGCCACCTAAGGAGAGTTTATCATTGTAGCTAATTTTTATTTTTCCCACTATTCCTGCCCAAATTCACATCAGCTGGTAAAGAAATGCCTTCGCACCGTTTGAGCTTTGGCAAAAATAGGGAAAGAACACAGCGCCTAAGGAATGCTAATCATGGAAGGGCTTCAAAGACTGCCCATCCGATACCGCAAAATTCCTCTTGCTCATCCCCTACTGGAGGTTACTACGCACTCGTTGTAAGCGGATTTAATAAGTCGGGGTTATTTCTGAACAAGGAATTGGCACACTAGCTCTGAATTGCAGAGTTCCGGAATTACCGTGAAGAAAAAATAACCTAGTGCAAACTGTCACTACCAGCAGCCTTTCTCCCGGTTGTGGTGCAACCCCGGGGGTGGGGCCTCAAGCCTCACAGCGCAGCCTAGTGGAGGGATCGGGAAATTTCCTAGACTGTGGTCCTGTATAACCTTACCAGGCAGTGCATACAGACGAGCGGAGTAAAAATGTAAAGTGCACCCATCATCCCGTTACCGAAAGCGACAGACTGCTACTCACAATGTGCAGTTTTTTTCATTCCACACCCCTCTTTGGGTTCCGGAAGGATGAATATGTGTGGGCAGGCGGGCACACATGCTTTTTACCCTAAGGGGGTCTTTTCCTATTTTGAAACCCGCTCTCCTCGTTTAACATTGCCCTTCACAGGTCGCCCATTCCAGCCCTATGTCATGCCGGCCTTTGATGTCCAGTGCAAGGGTGTGCCGTAATCAACAGAACAACGCTTTCACTGGATCTTTTCGACCCTCCCAACGTTGCCCTTAGAGACGTTGCTGGAATTAAAAAAAGAAAAAAGTCTTGCGGATAAAATTTTGCCCGTTTTCTCAATACATTCCGAGATGTCAAACTGCTCATTGCAAACGCACGCTGCTTTGAGACTTGAAAACTGTGTGCTGTTAAAGTGCCGGGGTTGAAACAAGCTTCCTAATGATCCGGGGAGTTGATTAAGAAATTATCGAAGCTGTCAGAGGGCAATATAAAATAACATAAAGGTATGGAAACGTGAGAGCTGTCTTTTCTTTGTCTTCTAGCATGTTTTCGAAGAGGAGAATTTAAGCTGCATGACACAGATCTAAAAACGTCCCACTTATCCATTTTCCAACCCCTTTTTTGGGAGAAGAGAGGCAATATTGTTCATTGTATCCGCTTACACTAATTGAATCGGGCTAGGCTGGACCAGCTATCCAGCGTGATGCTCTTTATTGTAAATCGTAAGATCACCACCTGCTTTAATGCTCTGTAGACCTAACCTCAGGGTATTAAGAACTCATCTCGTATCTCGGCAGCAGAAGCCAAACACAGCGCCTATACGTGGTACAGCCTCATTAATCCGTCGTGTTGACTGATGCAGAGATATTGTATTTATAAGATTAAATAAAGTGGTTGTGTATTGTGGTCAGAGACGGAGGGTGGAAAGAAATCTATCAAAGAAAGCAATTCACACCTGCTTCCTGTGAATAAGGGTTTTCCATTTTCTCTCTCGGAACTTCTCTCTACTTGAGGGGTAAGTGAATTTGTCAACTTGATTTCCAATGGCAAGTGAAATGTGGGTAGAGAATTAAGCAATGAAATGGTCTTTTCCTGCTTCTCCTTCTTTTTGTCCTCAGCAGTCATTGCTTTGGGGATATTCTTAAGGACGCACGACTCGGCATCTGCTTAAAGGCCACTGCGTATGATATAAAATGGAAAAATACATTTGCTGTGGGCAAAGCGTGGGTGGGGAGGGATTCCCAGGGCAAGTCACATCGGGCAAAAGGGATTTGTGGCAGATTCTTCTGTTCCACGATCAGTTTCAACATGTACAAGTTCCAGAGTGATCATGGCATTTCATATTTATTACAGGGAAAACATCCAGCTTAAAAAAAAAAAGTATTTCAAAATCTAAAAGCTAATGACCCACAGCCTAGAATATGTTTGTCATCTGCTTAACAAACACTTCTCAGTAACAAGAAAACTGTTTTGCATGTGGCCAAAATTAGGTTGTAGACCTTCTAAGAATGGTTTGGCCTTGTGCAGAAAGAGAGAGAAAAAAAGTCCCATCCTTTTTCCTGAATTTCTAGATTAGACCAAACTCCTGGGCCCTACCTCTACCCGTTTAATCATCAGCCACCTCTCCAATCTACTTCCTGTCTCAAAACGCTACCGATTTAATTCATAGCCCTTTTTCTACCCTTGGAACTATCTGCTTGTTTATTTTCTTATTCGCTCTTGCTCTCTTCATTGGAATGAAAGCTTTCGTGAGGTACACCATTCTATCTGCCCTAAAATCACTCCTGACACAAAGAAAGTACTTGGATGTTTGTTGAATGAATAAATGAAAGCATTCACGCTTCCTGTTTTTATTATACAACACCTGCCAACAGATTGACTCTCGGGCTGGATTTAGAGTTTATTAACCAGATGGTCACCTAAGTAGCTTTATTTACTTAAAAAATGTTTTTTTTTTTAACCTTTATTTATTTTTGAGACAGAGAGAGACAGAGCATGAACGGGGGAGGGGCAGAGAGAGGGAGACACAGAATCTGAAACAGGCTCCAGGCTCTGAGCTGTCAGCCCAGAGCCCGACGCGGGGCTCGAACTCAGGGACCATGAGATCATGACCTGAGCCGAAGTCAGCCGCTTAACCGACTGAGCCACCCAGGCGCCCCACTTAAAAAATGTTTTTAATGTTTATTTATTTATTTATATTAGAGAGAGAGACAGAGAGAGCGTGAGCAGGCGAGGGGCAGAGAGATGGAGACAGAATCGGAAGCAGCCTTCAGGCTCCGAGCTGTCAGCACAGAGCCCGACGTGGGGCTCAAACTCAGGAACCGTGAGATCATGACCTGAGCTGAAGTCCGATGCTGAACCTACTGAGCCATCCAGGTGCCCCCCTAAGTAGCTTGAAATTGTGATAAGTGCTAGGAAGGAAGGAAAGTGGTCTGTGATGGAGATATTTCACTTTACTCTCAGCCCTACCACAGGAAAATAATAACGCAGGTGTTATAGCAAAGGACAACCCCCACGCCACACTGTTGGGAACAAGGGAGGGGTGGGAACAAGGGTGGGGAGTGGATGGGCTGGAGAGTAAATGTCCCATCTCCGGGGCAGCCACAACTCACATTCTATCTGAGAACACAGGACGAAACTTCCCACTTCCCAGAAAGGTCCGAAACATGGATCTGTGTTCAAATTTTATCATTTTAAAATGTTGTCAACTTGATCAATTCCGAAGTATTATCAATAAATGAAAATACTACCCAAAACACTGTGAGATTCACATAGACTCTATCTCTGGTTTGCGGCCTCCAACAGGAGGCCATTTTCCAACTTGGGTCTACATGCCTAGCTCAGCATTTCTGAGAACAGTCCCTCGAAAGTTCTGGCCAGCTGGTTGGAGGACTAGTAGTTTTATGGACAATTAAGTTGGAGAAACTCTCAGCTAAACAAACTGAATCAGGTCTGCTTGCTGCAGGACTTCTCAGGTCTTTAGGAAGCTGATATCCTTTGGGAATCTTCAGGAGAGAAGATAAGGCAAACAGTATTTTCTTTTTTCCTTTTCTTAATATAATTTATTGTCAAGTTGGCCAACATACAGCGTACACAGTGTGCTCTTGGCTTTGGAGTAGATTCCTGTGATTCATCACCTCCATACAGCACCCAGGGCTCATCCCAACAAGTGCCCTCCTCCTTGCCCACACCCATTTCCCCCTCTCTTCCACCCCCCATCAATGCGGAGTTTGTTCTCTGTATTTAAGAATCTCTTACGGTTTCAGAGAGGGAGGCACACCATAGTAGGATTTTCTAAAACTCTGGTGGTGAGCCCTGTTTCTAGGCACATCTCATTGGACTGATGTTGCATAGAATTAGAATTAACTAATGTCCCAAAGTATTAGCTTCAGAACTTTTTAAAAATATATTTTAAGCCCCCTTTTGAGGGGGTTCAAAATGTTCACCATGTTCCCTGTTTTTGAACTTCTAGGCCCAGTGGCTAAACGTGTGGGTGCTGGTGGTGAATTCCAGTTCCGCTCCTTTCTACCCGGATGATCTTCTGCACGTTATTTCATCACTCTGTGAGTTAGTAAAGGCTCACTAAACTAGGACTGCTTGGCTGCCTTCGCTGCCTTTGCTGCCTTTGCTGGAAGGGGCGAATCAGACTGGATGACACCAAGGGGAAAGCTAACTCAAAATCTGTTTTGCAAATTCATTGCAAAACACCAGTCACTTGATATTCAACCATGATTATTAACACCATAACATGTTAAAGACTGATTTAAAAAAACCAAATAAATGATACAGTTATGCGATTCTACATAGCTTATCTCAGTGAAGGCATCTGTATCCTGCATGCATTTGAAGTCATTTCCTCTTTCAAGTTGTGTCAGGCGGAGCTGATAATGAGAATATATTCCAAGATTCTTTGCAAAGTGGTGACATGATGTGCACCAGCTTTATTCTTGTTAGGTTCACCTCACAAACATTGCTGCATGCCAACAGGTGCCAGGCATTGAGAATAATACCAAACTGCCTAAGACACAGTCACATCCTTCAAGTTCACCGTCTCTGTATATGAGAAGGGTGATTATGGTAGAAGAAATTCTTTCGGACTTCATATTGTGACCATTAGTGGATTGGAAAACAGCTCAGTGGGTCAAGACCAGCATTAAAACCATCAAACAGCAGAGCATTAGAAAAGAATAAAAGGGGTGCCTGGGTGGCTCAGTCGGTTAAGCGTCCGACTTCGGCTCAGGTCACGATCTCGCGGTCCATGGGTTCAAGCCCCGCGTCGGGCTCTGTGCTGACGGCTCAGAGCCTGGAGCCTGTTTCAGATTCTGTGTCTCCCTCTTTCTCTGACCCTCCCCTGTTCTTGCTCTCTCTCTGTCTCAAAAACAAATAAATGTTAAAAAAAATAAAAAAAAAAAAAGAAAAGAATACAAAATGTCAGCATGTGTTCCGTGCTGTAAGAACAGCACTGTTCTGTGCATTCTTTGCTGCATTCATGAGCATGTGCATCAGGTCAAGGTGTAAAATCTATTTCTTCCTGTGGGTCATGGTCAAATGAGGCAGTTGTGCAATGAGTGAATTCAAGTAAATTACCCTGAGGGCAGGAGGCACCGGAACAGTCTCTATTGGCTCCATTCACGCGATGATTTCCTGATATAAAGTTGGATCCAGAAAATCTATCTGGTTTCTGTTGATGGCAGATCATCTCTGCTGAAGAGTCTGTTCACTGCTGAAGAAACTTGACAAGCCCCGCCTTGTACCTTGACACAGATATGTGACTGGATCTACCATCGACCTTTGGAAACTTCTCTTCCCTTTCATAGGACGCTATGACTGTGTGTGTCCACTACTTGGACCTCTGGCAGCCACAAGTGACGCCACAAGTGACAAAATCTGTGTACCGAGCCAATCATACATGGCAGGCGCTGGAGACTGACTCATGCTAGGGCTAGGGAGATGTCGAACCAACGTAAACCCCTTACCTCCAGAATTCTTATTATGCTCAAGAAATAATAAATTCTCCTCATTAACTATGCCACTAGTGATTGGGCGAGCTATTTCTTTTCTTTTCTCTTTTCTTTTCTTTTCTTTTCTTTTCTTTTCTTTTCTTTTCTTTTCTTTTCTTTTCTTTTTTTCCTGACAGCCAAAGGTACCTGAAATGATATACTACTCAAACTCCATCATACTGGAAGACCATTTGAGCTATTTCGTAATTCTTTATTTCTAACTTTCTGAGGACTTAGAAAACATACTGTTTTATTTAGTCATTGCTACTGACTGCCCGTGTCATCCTCTATCCTTTATAATACCCCCTCAGACACTATCTTCCTCTTCTGAATGAAAGCACCAGGTTTTGAAATGACTGAGTGACACATACTTTGGGAACGGATGGTTGCCAGTGGATGATTATGGTTTTGCCACTAACTTCACTTCTCTGAGCTCTAGCTTCCTCATCTGTTAAATGGTAATAAAAATATCTACCTTGGGGTGGCACCTGGGTGGCTCAGTGGTTAAGCATTCAACTCTTGACCTTGGCTCAAGTCATGATCTCGCAGTCTGTGCGTTCGAGCCCCGCATTGGGCTCTGTGCCGGCAATGCGGAGCCTGCTTGGGATTCTCTCTCTCCCTCTCTCTCTCTGTCCCTCCCCTGCTCTCTCTCTGTCTTTCTCAAAAATAAATAAATAAACATTAAAAAAGTTTTTTAGACATCTACCCTGTTGTACTGTTATAAGAATCAAAGCAGGTAGCAGATAAAATATGCAAAATACTTCCTACGCAGCCTATGAATAATGAATTGTTAAAAAGTGATTATTTAAAAAGGATTATTTAAAAAGTGATTGGTAAAAAGGATTATTATTAACTCCACCTCACAGCTAATAAGTGGTAGAATCTGAACTCCTTTCCAGATCAGTCAAGGTCCTAACACTTGCACATGACCTCTGCTGCTGAAAACATTTCATATCAAATGTTTTGTGGTGCTAAATCCATGCAATTTATAAACATTATACTAGTAGAGCTAAAAATCCTGCTTACTCCGTAATTTATGTAATTTAAGGTGGATTTTCCCTCTGTACTGACAAAGTCTTTGGGGTGGATAGTTCTCTTTGCCTGTTGGAATGGCTTGGCCTTGCGGCTGACAGGTAGGCCAGACAATAAAAAAACCACAGCTTAAAGTTCACTTACGCTCAAACCTTGGAATTAGGTGAGTTTTAAATTTTTAAATTTGAGACTAACTTGTCATTTGCAATGTTGCACACCCTAACACTTAAAAAAAGTTAAATCGAAATATCCTCAGATGAATATTCAATTTCACAGAGTCACAACACTATCACACAAGTTTCAAAAAAATGGTAAAAACATAATGTGGAGTGTGGAAAGTATGGGCTTTGGGGTCGGGCAATTCTCTTTAGCTACGTAGCTTGGAGTCAATGATTCAGTTTCCCTAGAGCTTGGATTTCTTCATCTGGAAAATAGTAAAGATCTAGAAATTCCCACTTAAGCTCTGATGTTTCAAGATGATCCCTTGGGGGCACCCGGGTGGCTCAGTTGGTTGAGCGTCCGATTTTGGCTCAGGTCATGATCTTGTGATTCATGAGTTCGAGCCCCGAGTTGGGCTCTGTGCTGACAGCTCAGAGCCTGGAGCCAGCTTCGGATTCTGTGTCTCCCTCTCTCTCTGCCCCTCCCCTGCCTGTGCTCTGTGTCTCTCTGTCTCTCAAAAATAAATAAACATGAAAAAAAAGAAGATGATTCCTTCAAAGCGATTTTGCAACAGAATTTGACTTCACCTATAATATAAAAAAGAAATACTGGAGGATTCATGTCACCAGAAACCACCCAGGAGTGGGGACATCTGGTCAGCCTCATGGAGAACTTGGCACTTGAAGGTGAAGTGAATTTTAAAAAGAAAAAAATTTTTTAATGTTTATTTATTTTTGAGAGAGACAGAGACAGAGCATCAGCAGGGGAGGGGCAGAGAGAGAGGGAGACACAGAATCCGAAGCAGGCTCCAGGCTCCCAGCTGTCAGCACAGAGCCCGACGCGGGGCTCGAACTCACGAGCTATGAGATAGTGACCTGAGCCGAAGTCAGATGCTCAACCAACTGAGCCACCCAGGCGCCCCATGAATTTTTGATAAAGAGAGAGAAAGAGAGCCAGGCGGAGAAAATGCAGAGAAGCAGGTCACACATGGGCCGTTCTGACTGGGTACATTTAAGAGAATAGTGGGAAATATAGTTGGAAAGATAGGGGAAAGCTGGTAGAGACCCTTGAACGTGACACTAAGAAGCCACAGCTTGTAGGCAAGGGCATTGAACTTCTATTGTTTCTAAAATAATTTTTTTTTTAAATTTTTTTTTCAACGTTTTTTATTTATTTTTGGGACAGAGAGAGAGACAGAGCATGAACGGGGGAGGGGCAGAGAGAGAGGGAGACACAGAATCGGAAAGAGGCTCCAGGCTCCGAGCCATCAGCCCAGAGCCCGACGCGGGGCTCGAACTCACGGACCGCGAGATCGTGACCTGGCTGAAGTCGGACGCTCAACCGACTGCGCCACCCAGGCGCCCCTATTTCTAAAATAATTTTACAACTCCTGCACCTTTTTGGTTTTTAACCCAAATCCGGACTTCCGCCTCTGGTGATTTCGCTTTCAAATTAGGCTCACCTGTGCTATCTCAGTGAGGTTTGGCCGAGGACTAAGGAAGGGCAGAATAAAAGACAAAAATGTTGATTCACAGGCGGGGGCGGGGCGGGGGGGAAGGAAAGCCATGATATTAATAATAGCTGAATTTTCTTTTTCTCAAAATGCAAGATCTCTGGGCTAAGTTCACTCCACATGGCTTATCTCATTTAATTTTCACAAGTGTGAACGATGTGAAATTGTGCTCAATGCTATTATTATTTCCATTTTACAGATGAAGAAACCGAGGCTCAGAGAGGTGTAGTCACTTGTCCAAGGTCACACAGTCAGGAGGCGACAGAGGCCGAGTTGAAATGTGAGCTGCTTGGTTGCAAGGCTTCTTTATACCTGCTTTTACACCATGTAGGATTCTGGAAAGCTTGGTTCTCTCCTTCCACTTCTACCACCAAACAGCAGTGGCAGGATGGAGTGTCCATTACGTGAAATGAGGAAGCCCGTAGATCACACAGGTAGGCATGTTGTTGCTTGTTGTTGGGTGTGAATGAGGAGTTCAGTTTTGCACACATTGAGGTCGGGCGAACCTTTGAATGGAGATGTCGAAATTCAAGAATATGTGTCAAGAGGCAGCTGGATATTTAAGGCTGGACTTGAGGAGTAGGTGTAGGCTATAGACATGAACTTGGGGCGTGTCAGCAGGGGGCTGCATCTAAACCCTTGGGACTCTACGGAAATAACTGTAGTCAGAGACGATGTCTAAGAATTCAATTCTGGGGAACTCCAACGTTTAGAAGATAAGATCCAGCAAAAGAGATTGAGGAACTCCTTAATCAGCGAGGGGGAGAAACTGGCAACTAAGTGAGGGTGATATTTCCAGAAGGAAGGGTGGCCGATGTGGCTGGCAAGTCCAGTGGGATAGGCCTGAGACGTCCGGGGCTTGGCAGCCGCGTTGAGGGTTGGGGGAGGCCACATCCTGGCCACATTGACAAGAACAGTTTATGTGGAGGAGAAAAGCCTGAATGGAGTGTGTTCAAGAGAGAAAAGGACACGAGGAAGCAAAAGCTGAGTATTTTTCTTAATATCTGGAGCCTGCATGAATTTGGGGATCAGTGTACTTATCACAGCTTCCCGTAAAAAATTGTCTCTTAAGGGGCACCTGGGTGGCTCAGTTGGTTAAGGGTCCGACTCTTGATTTTGGCCCAGGTCGTGATCTTGCAGTTCGTGGGACTGAGCCCTGCAGTGCACGATCCTGCTTGAGATCTCCCCACCCCCACCTCTCTCTGCCCCTCCCCCCATGTGCATGCATGTGTACCCGAACATATGCTCTCTCTCTCTCAAAATAAATAAACTTAAAAAAAATTATGTCTCTTACTAGATCTTTGAAGGACTAGACTGTGATTCATCTTTTAAACCTTTGCAAAGGTTGGTGTTTAAATAACAGTTGCAGGATTTAATAAAACTTTAGAAGAAAGGCATCTTCTTGTTCCGATCTCTTGAATCTGTGCTTGGTAACAGGTTAAGCCCCGCCCCTCCCCTTTCCCTCCAACACAAAGACACTTCTGGAATTACTGGTTGGCAACAGACACTTAGTGTGTTTTTTTAAACTGATGAAGATCAAATTTTCATTATGGTTTTTTTTTTTTTTTTTTTGGACAATGAATCTCTTAAGTGTGTATCTTATAGCTCTGGTTCAATTGTCGAGGGGCTGGAAAAATTAAGAAAAAACAAATCTCATCCCTGCCAACACAGTTTGTGTGAATCACAGCTCAGTGAAACCTTTCAGGCATATAATTTATCTTTTCTTTGACCTATGCACTAAATGCTTCATTTGTTCATGAATTCTGGCCTTGTTTTAATTCTGCTATGCTCTGAATGTAGTTTTATGAGGCACAAAAATAAGATTGTCGATCCGAAAACACAGAAGGTTTGTGTGCCTCTCCCAGAATGCAATGGGGGCATCCTTCCCCCAATTCACAGCTCTGCGGGTTTGCGGCTGGAACTCCAAGCCAGGAAGAAGCATGCAGTGAGACAGGGGGGAAAGGTTCGTGTGGGTGGGTGGGGAGGGGACAGCTGATGTGGCTGAACCCAAGGCATAATTTACGCTAAGAATTCTGAATCAATACATTGACGGCCATTTATGCATAGTGTGGTACTCCCACCAAGAAAGCCATTGGCTGAGAAGTTTTATTCGTGTTACTTTCCCGGGGCTGGATTCTCTCATTGCACTCCTAGAACAATCTATCCCTCCTCCTCCCTCCCCCTCCCCCAAAAGCCGTCTGTACAGCCAGGGATCAGATGAGAAACCTTAATAATCAGGAGGCTGTGGTTTGTTTACAGTCCTCACAGATGCATGTATTTGAATGTCCGCAAGTTCGCAGACCAAAGGAGAAATAAATGGCGTAGCCTAGCTTTCCCATGTTTTACATGCATATAGTTCGGGGTGGTACTCGATATTTAAATTCCAGTGATGTTGCCAATAAAAACATGGAAATTTGTAGTGTAACAAGACCAAATGCAAACCTCGTTGGTGAATCTTAGGGAGCTGACTCGCTTTTTTTTCTGACAGTTTGAGGGTCTTCTGAGAGGTCACTGTAACTTTAAAATATCACCCACGGGCTTGACTCTATCAGATACCTGCCATGTTCCCCATACAAGCCCCCATTTTCTGAATTGTATCTCATTTTGGAACTCACTCCACTCAATTCGAGGTGCTGTCCCTAAGGGTCTCCAATAACAAAACACTGGGTTGGTAAAGTGCAAGTCTGAACTTCCCTGTGCTTTTCTTAGAACAGGAGTGGATTGACCGCATTGGGGCTTTATGGTTAAAAATGTTTAAGGGTCCGGTATCAGATGCTACACTGGTTTTCTTAATTAAGGTGGGGATTTGGATAAGTTACTTAGACACCTGTCTCCAGATGGGTAAAGCTCAGTCCTTCATCCTTGTCCCGTAAGTAACTCAATCTTTTCCTGACTCCAGTGATGGGTTGGCTTTGGATGCCCCAGTGAATGAAACGTGATTATTCAAAAAAATCACAACCTCAGAACAGCCTTAGGAGCCCACGATGGATAAATGAGAACTCAACAAGAGTTTCTACTCAGAGTCAGGTAGTAAATCGTTTCTCAAATATTCATGAATATGGATGACCAGTTTCTAGCCCCAAGACAAATAACATTCCAACTCCCGGTTTATACATTTGATGGAATGTTCTGGGAGCCAGGGAGGCCAATTCTCTTTGTGTCGGAGCACCCTGCCCAACACACGGCCTCGCCAGCGAGAGCACTTGGCATCTCCCATAATAATGGTGGTGGTGGGGGGGGGGGGGGTTGTACCGCATTTCTTCCTGGACCAAAGTCCCTGAGGACAAGGGCTCTGTCCCAGCCTCCACTGTAGCCTGGCCTCACCTGCACCCGGCAGCGTCCCACTCAGTAAAGATTTGGTGCCTGGATGCGTTTGAAAACTTACTTTGAATTATACAGAAAGCTATTCGATTGGCATCTGAACTGGTGCATTTGGGGAACTGGGCATTTGCGGGACAAGTTCTTAAGCTTTTGAAAGAAAAATTGAAAATCAGTTTGTGCAGTAGAAATTTACAGAAAGATCAAGAACGCTGATAGTGAGAGCCCGAACCCACGAACCTGATGACCTTTCCCCAGTTTTAACTCTCCAGAACTTACAGCTGGTGCCTGACATTTACAGTATAATGTTTGACATGGTCCTGCGTGCATTGAAACCACAGACTGAGGTGATCCTCATTTTCCTTATGGAGAATAATATATCCGTACAGCGCTTAGAACAGAGCCTGGTATACTGTCAGTGCTCAATACATGACAGCCAGTGTTATTAGCAACTTCCCTTGAAACACAGTGTATCAACTTTTATTTCCTTCTTCATTGAAGGAGTTTCTTTTCTCCGCCGAACACAAACAAACTCAAGATAAAAAGCAAATGCTCTTTTTCAGATCAAAAGAACTCGTGTTTCTTTGTGCAGGAAAGAAAGCAGCTGATGTGGAATACCTCCTTTAAAAATATCTAGTTTTTACAAAGATATGACCCCAGCTTGTGGGAAAATAATTAGTACATAAAAGGGTCTGCCCAGAGCTGTAAAAGCTCTTTATTTAAACCCATGCTTTGGTGCAAAAGATAGTTAAAGATCAATCCAGGCTATTAAAAATAAGAAATGAAATGTATTCCAACAAAAGCCTATAAACATGCTGGTTGTGAAACAAGCTACCGAGGCCAGGCGAGGTATTTAAGTCTTTTAGGAACCGTTTTTATTCCGCTAAGGCCTTTCCCTCCAGACTCCATTGATCATAAATGCAACCTGTCTTCCTCTACCTTTGATAAATGGAAGGACGGATTCATCTGTATGTAACTCACCTCCTCTCTTCTTTTACATAAAACAGATGCCACAGCTGTTATTGTTCTTCAAACAGATGTTTCTGTCCACAGGAACATGGGGGACACTACAATGTGCCATTTGTTCTAGAGGGCTGCGTACCTTGTCGGGGCCCCTTGGTGACTGGAGAGCAATATAGACACCATCCGCTTACCCCATCAGAGCTCCCCCCCAACCGGAGCTTAACAAAAGGGATCGTCCCTCGTCAGCACTTACCCTCTCTGCAGGGACATCATCGGGAGGCCTTGACAATCCGGGGACTTCCTCGGCCTGGTCCTGACGCTCCGCGCTCTTGGCTTCCTGTTGGCTGTCCACTGGTGCCTTTTCCCGTCCCTTGTCCAGTTTGAAGAGTTTGTCAAAAAAGCCGGAGTCCTTAGGCTTGGCGGGGGCTGCTCCCCCTGACT